>NW_007241872.1:0-1034 GCF_000164805.1 Carlito syrichta | reverse complement strand
AATACACCAGTAGAAAACAATGGAAATCATAAAGCTCATAGGGCTTATAGAACACCAACACATTCGAGGAAAAAAAAAAATTAAAGCAAGAAGATAACAGCGAGCAAGATGGATGGAATAGTACCTTACATATCATTGTTAACCATGAATGTAAATGGTCTCAATGAACCACTTAAAATACATGGACTGGCAGAATAGATAAAAAACAAAATCCAGCAAGGGAAAAAGATGGCGACAGCATAGGTGAACTGGTGAGATTCTCTGAACGGACCAAGACTACATACTGCTGAATAGACAGATTGTAAAGCAGAGGGAAAAGTGAACAAAGCCAGAAGACCCTCATAAGGAAGAACAGGACATTGCAGAAAAGAAATAAAAGCAACCCCACCTTCCCTCAAAAACAGAATTGAAGAAGGGGAGGGAAAGGGGGAGAGGGAGAAAAATCTACAGAAATGAAGAAAAACCAAAAGAAGAGTATGGGTCTCTCCCAGACGCCTGGGAGAGCAGACACTGAGAAAACTGACTTTGGAATGCAAACAATGAAAAGCCCCCTGAATGAAGGGTCTCAAACTACAAATGTAGATATCAAGACAATAATGGAAAGATTAAAAAGAATTGAGGAGACACAAGAAGAAACTAGGAAGGAGCTGATATCTGAGATAACAGTAAAAAGAATACTGTGAATGAAATAAATAACAAACTAATAAGCAGGGAAAGCACAATTATCCAAGCAGAAGAAAGAATCTCAGAGCTTGAGGACCAAAATATAAAAATAACCCAAACTCTTAAAAACACAGAAAATAAGCTCAAAAAGACAGAACAAAACCTTCAAGAGATGAGTGACTACCTCAAGAGGCCTAACCTAAGAATAATCGGACTCCCTGAGGCAGAAAGAGCAACAGAGACCACATTGGAGCAAACTTTCCATGAGATCATTCAAGAAAACTTCCCTTATCTAATCAGTGATGCAAAAATTTCAAACACAAGAGATTCAGAGAACCCCTGCAAGACAACAAATGAGAAGACCCAACTCC
>NW_007241871.1:2948-3727 GCF_000164805.1 Carlito syrichta | reverse complement strand
GGGCTCCAATGATCCTTCCGCCTCAGCCTTCCAAGTGGCTGGAACTACAGGTGCATGCTACCACAGTTGGCTAATTTTTAATTTATTGTAGAGTTGAGGTCTCGCCAAGTTGACCAGTCTGGTCTCAAAACTACAGGCTCAGGCATTCCACCCACCTCGACCTCTCAAAGTGCTGGGATTACAAGCTGATTTCACTGAGCTGGACCAACTGTTTTTAATGACAGCTTGTACGTGATCTTTGATGTTTCCCTGATTGAACTGTTTTCAATTTTATTAATTTAACTTTTCAGAATTTCAAGGTGTCATTTATAACGTCATTTCTCTGAAGCTTAATATTCTTGGAGGAAAAGCCTTGTCGTGCCTTTTAGCAGGAAAAATATGCAAATAAAGCAGTTTTTCTCTTTCCAATCTTCCACTTAAAAAAACAAAGACCCTGTCCATTGTAATCCTCCAAAATGGTGAAGGGCAGTGCTGTTACCGGGGGATGAATGTTATTTGGGAGGTTGTCCTGAAAAACTGAGTGAAATGTTGCAAGAAAACAGAGAGGCCATGACACCGAGACTATCTTCAGAAGTAGTGTTTTATTAGCACCAGTGCTACTCAGTGGGCTAATGCTCCAAGGCTGAGCAACCCAGAGAAAGAGGAGAGAGGTTTTATATGTTAGCTTTCGTAAGGGGGTGGGGGACAGGTTGTATGGCTATACTTTTTTCTTTGGAATTTGCAAGGTTGTACTTAGCAAACCAGATTTTCAAAGAACAAACTGTCTCCAGGATGTGCTT
>NW_007241871.1:0-851 GCF_000164805.1 Carlito syrichta | reverse complement strand
GAACCCAGGAAGTCTTGGGCGTAGCTTTCCTGATACATAAATCTAAAACCTGGTCAGTACACCCAAAGCAAGAGAGCCACTGGTTCTACCAATCTGGTAGCTTTTTTTTACTATGATTACTGCTTGGGAGAAGAAAAAAAAAATAGTCATTGAAATTTCACTAGAGATTTAAACATTAAATCAAGAGTTTGAAGCATGACTCGTTTTAAGCCAGTTGAGTTTATCTACATTAACTTCAGCTAACAACTCAGGCTATATCTACTATAGTTGCCACTATTTGTTGGAGAAAAAACAATTTTCCTCTTTTAGCAAGATGAGCAAATAATTTGTTTTGTAGCTAAGACTTAACTATGATTGGATTAAGCATTTTCTTCAGATGTTAAATACTGTTTCCCCCACACACACCCCCTGAAACAGTCTCACTCTTTCACCCATGCTGGCATGCAGTGGCATGATCACAGCTCATTCCAGCCTTGAACTCTTAGGTTTAAGCAATCCTCCCTCCTCAGCCTCCCAAAGTGTTGGGATTACAGACCATTGCACCTGGCTCTTTTGCTAAATACTTACCTAGCTTGTGGTTTTCTTTTTCACTCTCATTAAAGGGTGAGTCTTTAAATCTTATTTTCTCAAAATTCCTTACCTTAAAATGCTGCTGTAAAACCTTGGACTTTAAAAAGTTGTAAAGGTTCTAGTTAAGAGATTAGTAATGATGAAAGGAAGGATAACAGGCCAAGAGTACGTGGACAGAGAGCATCACGTGGCTTATTCTGCTTTGAATAATGCTGGTGGCATTTGCAGTAATGCTTCTACGATGCCTGAGCAAAACCGGTTATTCCCTGGGAAGTGATGCA
>NW_007241870.1:0-3681 GCF_000164805.1 Carlito syrichta | reverse complement strand
GTAGAAAATCATATACTAATTCTGGGAATTTATAATAGCAAGCTTATTATAGCAAGGGGTTACTTTTGTAAAAGTCTTTGTTCCTGCAGGTTTACATAGCCACTGCATGTAAATTATCACTGAGATAAAAACCGGTGATAAAGCCCACCTAGAGAGGAGCTGGCTCCTCTGAGTCTGCTGCCACCTTGTAGGAATGTTTGAAAGAGGCTTATCGCTTTATCGTTTACATCCCGTTGTAAAAGCATAAGTTAGCCTGCTAGTTTGGGGCTGACAATGCTTAACCCACGAATTCTAAATACAAACACTGCTTAAAACCTGACATATGCTTAATTCTACGGGGTCTGAGGTAGGATTTAAAGTACTAAGATTTCATAAAATACATGAGGTAGGAATACACAAAATATATAGTAAACATGAGGTGGGGATATAAGAAATATAGTGAACTAAATGCTACTTTTACAGCAAATAAGTTTCTTGGTTTCTTGGGTCTCTCAATAGCATGCTCTTAACCTAAATCTATTGTTGTCTTCTCACCCTGTAGCAATAAATATTGTGCTCCTTGAAGTCTGATAAACACTTGTGATCAGGAGCTAACATTTCCATGCTAAGAAGACCCCCAACTTCAGACATGGGGGTTTCGAAGGATGCAAGCACGTGACAAGGTGTAGTAACAGTTCTTTCTCACTCTTCAAATTTGCCCATTTTCTTTTTTCATCTCAGTTTCTCCCCTATTTTAAATGTAAAACCTACCATTTCATAGAGATCCCAAACTTTTCAAAATCTTTACTTATTTTTTATTTTTTTGAGTTGGGGGTCTCACTCTGTTGCCCTGGCTAGATTGCGGTGGCACAATCACAGCCCACTGCAACCTTGATCTCCTGGGCCTGGGCAATCCTTCTGCCCTAACCTCCCAAGTAGCTGAAACTACAATCATGTGCTGCCGTGCTCAACTACTTTTTATTTATTTATTTATGTTTGAGAGATGAGATCTCAACTGTGTTACTTAGGCTGGTCTTGAACTCCTGGACTCAAACAGTCCTCCCACTTTGGTCTCCCAAAGTGCTGGGATTTTAGGTGTGCCCAGTCTCAAAATCTTTTTTTTTTAGATTAGAAAGCAGTTTATTTTAAAAGTAAGTTAGAGAGAGAGAGAGAGAAAAGAAAAGATTCACCTCCCCAAGGGGTGTTTATTAAAGGGATAAAAGGGCTGTTTAGTAAATCTTTAGTAAAGGGATATGGCATTCTAAGCCATCAGAATAACTTTCAAAGATTAGAACATCATTTTTTCTTTTGAAAAGAGTGGCAAAAATTAAAATGAAGGCTAGACTTGCTTTTAAGAAACAACTTGGCTGGGTGCGGTGGCTCAACCCGTAATCCCAGTACTTTGGGAGGCCGAGGCGAGAGGATTGCCTGAGTCCGGAGGTTCAGACCAATCTGGGCAACTTGGTGAGATCTTGTCCCTACAATAAATCACAAAAACTGGCCGGGCATGATGGCGTGCATCTGTAGTTCTAGCTACTTGGAAGCCTGAGGTGGAAGGATCACCTGAGCCAGCAGGTCGAGGCTGCGATGGCTGTGAGTCTGCCACTGTGCTCCAGCCTAGGCAACAAGAGTGAGAATCTGACTCAAAAAAAAAAAAAGAAAAAAGAAACAACTTTTTTGTTTTTGTTTCTTTAATAGATGTTTAAAGTTTTGCTATACAGCTGTATACATTTTAATTCATGTCCATATTAATTTAACCACCACCATTTTAAGAATACAGACCAGTTCTATCATCCTCACAAAACTTCCTTGGGTTACCCCCATCCCAATCTCTGGTAACCTCTGACCTGTTCTCTGTTGCTCTAGTTTTGTTTTTTCCATATTGTCATATAAATAGAATCATACTATATGTGGCTTTTAAAAATAATAATGGCTTTTTTGAGATGTAACTCATGTACCATATAACTCACTCATTTATTTTTATTTTATTTTTTATTTATTTTTTGAGTTGGAGTCTCACTCTGTCGCCCAGACTGGAGTGCAGTGGCTGCTGCCAGCCACCACAGCCTTGACCTGCTGGGCTCTGGTGATCCTTCCGCCTCAGCCTTTCCAAGCAGCCAGAACTACAGGTGTGTGCTACCACGCCCTGCTGGGTTTTGATTTTGTAGAGACAAGGTCTCGTCAAAGTTGCCCAGATGGGTCTCGAGCCCGTAGGCTCAGACAATCCACTGGCCTCAGCCTCCCAAAGTGCTGGGATTACAGGCTGAGCCACCGAACCCGGCCAATTCACTCATTTAAAATACACAATTCAGTGATTTTTAGTATGTTCACAGAGTTGTGCAACCATTACCGCAATCGATTTTATAACATTTTCATCATGCCAAAGAGAAATCCTGTGCCCACTTCCTCTTGTCCTAGGCAACCACTAATCTACTTTCTGTCTGTATAATAAATTCCAGGCAACTGCTTTTTGTTTTTTGAGGTTTTTTTTTTTTTTGAGTCAAAGTCTCACTCTGTCGCCCAGACTGGAGTGCAGTGGCATGATCACCGCTACTCCAACGTTGACCTGCTGGGCTCCAATGATCCTTCCGCCTCAGCCTTCCAAGTGGCTGGAACTACAGGTGCATGCTACCACAGTTGGCTAATTTTTAATTTATTGTAGAGTTGAGGTCTCGCCAAGTTGACCAGTCTGGTCTCAAAACTACAGGCTCAGGCATTCCACCCACCTCGACCTCTCAAAGTGCTGGGATTACAAGCTGATTTCACTGAGCTGGACCAACTGTTTTTAATGACAGCTTGTACGTGATCTTTGATGTTTCCCTGATTGAACTGTTTTCAATTTTATTAATTTAACTTTTCAGAATTTCAAGGTGTCATTTATAACGTCATTTCTCTGAAGCTTAATATTCTTGGAGGAAAAGCCTTGTCGTGCCTTTTAGCAGGAAAAATATGCAAATAAAGCAGTTTTTCTCTTTCCAATCTTCCACTTAAAAAAACAAAGACCCTGTCCATTGTAATCCTCCAAAATGGTGAAGGGCAGTGCTGTTACCGGGGGATGAATGTTATTTGGGAGGTTGTCCTGAAAAACTGAGTGAAATGTTGCAAGAAAACAGAGAGGCCATGACACCGAGACTATCTTCAGAAGTAGTGTTTTATTAGCACCAGTGCTACTCAGTGGGCTAATGCTCCAAGGCTGAGCAACCCAGAGAAAGAGGAGAGAGGTTTTATATGTTAGCTTTCGTAAGGGGGTGGGGGGCAGGTTGTATGGCTATACTTTTTTCTTTGGAATTTGCAAGGTTGTACTTAGCAAAACCAGATTTTCAAAGAACAAACTGTCTCCAGGATGTGCTTAACAAGCAGGGGTTGTAAACTGATGACCTCACAAAGAGAGGATTTGGGGTAAGGTTGTGAATTGGTTACTATCTTGCATTTCCAGGAAAGCACCTTTATCCATCTTTGTTCAAACATTCTCTTCCTTTTAGCAGCATACTTTGCTGCTAACTAGTAGAGGCTGTTTAGTTTTCTCAAGCCTCATGTCTATCAGATTTGGAGCCTGCAGGTTGATCTTTAAAAGAAATAATTTTAACCGTTTTTAACCCCTCTCTGCCACTTTACGTTTTTAAACTTTGTGTGCTTTTTGTCCTGCTGCATTCTGTTGCCCTCCTGCCCCACTGATGATGGCAGTACTGTAACTCCCTGGTT
>NW_007241869.1:0-832 GCF_000164805.1 Carlito syrichta | reverse complement strand
GAAAAATAATCTTCAGCAGTTGGTCTGTTTCTATTGCCTCTGTGAACACAGATGGAAGTTGACAGTTTTGTTTTTAAAATATGGAACACTTCATGAATTTACCTGTCATCCTTGCACAAAGACCATGCTAAACTTCTTTGTATTATTCCAATTTTAGTATATATCCTGACAAAGCAAGCACTACATTGCACCACTGTGAATATAAATATACTGGAATATGTTTTAGAAATTATGCTTTCTCTAAACCAGAAACTAATGGAAGTGGTCATGTTGAAAATTATGAAGACTCAATTTTCAGTGTTCTATTTCTTCTGATTTTAAAACTATAAAAATATTTTATCTATTACCAGTTAAATTGTCTTTTTAAATAAGATTGTTGCTCATCTCAAAACAAGGACAAATTTCCTTTGATATAAGTAGGTTTCAAGCATATGTTGTTTTTGATCTTTAAAATAATTTTATTCCTAAAACAGAGAACAAATAAAAAGAATAAAAATGAAGACTTACCAAGGAATATAAACACACATATCTAATTTCACATGTATCTAAAATAATGTTCTGGAATTCCTTGGAACGTCCCACTTTACAAATTGTGTTTTATTAGATTCTAGCTATGATCATTTCTTTTAGATTCAGGGAATATGTTCCTGGATGTTAAAGATGATTATAATCTAGGTTTGGATGATAAATAAATAAGTCTACATGATACCTCTTAAATGTTCTTTTTGCTTCTTAGGATACATTAACTTAAATATCCATTTTTACCAGGATTATTATCTGTCACTTGCTGGGTAATATTCTGAGATTATGAATGAGCTCAATAGTGGACCTC
>NW_007241868.1:44444-47420 GCF_000164805.1 Carlito syrichta | reverse complement strand
AGGGGCAGGGGACAGAACTATCATGGTAATTTAGTTTCTAATCTTAGCCCTAGGGGAAACAGCTTTCGGGAACAAGGACTACCCAGTCTACCAGGAAATAGAAGTTAAAAAATATCTAGAAAGAAATAAAACTTAGAAAGACAGAAACAATTCCGCCATGCACCTTCCATCAAGTGTACTGAGATTCACTTGTAAGTTTTACTGCCATGTATGCACACTGGTCACCAATCACACGCCAATATCATAGGTATAACTGATATCCTATGTCAGAGGCGATCTTCCAGATGGGCCTTTACAGGCCTCAGCCATGTAGCTATAGATATTGGCTCCCAACAAAGTAAAATAAAATAAAATAAAATAATTAGCCAGAGGTAGTGGTTCATTCCTGGCATCCCACCCATCAATTTGGGAGGCCATAGCGGGAAGATCATTTGAGATCAGGAGATATAGATTAGACTGGAGTTCATAGCAAAACCCTATATCTACAAAATTAAAAAAGTAATATAAAATAAAATAAAGTAAAATAAAATAAGAAACCATACTTTGTGTTTCCTGCCTGTCATCCCAACAGTTTTTGAGGCTGAGACAGGAGGATCCCTTAAGGCCATGAGTTTGAGACTAGCTGGACCTCATAGCAAATCCCTGTCTCTACAAATAAAAATAATATAGCAAAGTAAAATACAATACAATACAATAAAAAACAAAGCAAAACAAAATAAAATTATCTGCCAGGCTTTGCTGTTCCTGCCTGGCATTCTAGCAGTGTGAGAGGCCAAAGTGGGAAGATTGCTTGAAGTCAGAAGTTTGAGACTAGCCTGGGCCTCATTGCAAAAATCTGTCTCAAAAAAAAAGTAAAGTAAACTATAATAAATAAAATAAAATAATTAGCCAGTCACAGTGGTTTTTGCCTCATCCCAGAAATTCTGGAGGCCAAAGTGGGAGGAACACTTGAGGCCAGGAGTTTGAGGCTACTGTGGTCCCCATAGCAAAGCTCTGTCTCTAGAAAATAAAAAATAAATGAGTAAATTAAACAAAATTTTCAAAAACCCAAGAATTAGCTCGACTTAGTGGGGTGTGCCTTTCATCCCAACAATTTGGGAGACCATGGTGGGAGGATCGCTTGAGGCCAGAAGTTTGAGACTAGCCTGTGAATCATAGTAAAACTCTCTCTCCAAAATAAAAAAATAAAATAAAATGTAATAAAACAAAATAAAATAAAATAATTAGCCATACTTAGTGGTTCCTGCCTGGCATCCCAGCAATTTGCGAGGCCAAGGCGAGAGGATCACTTGAGCCCATGAGCTTGAGACTAGCCTGGGACTCATAGCAAATCCCTGTCTCTAAAAAATAAAAAAATAAAATGTAAAATAATGTAAAATAAAATAAAATAAAATAATTAGCCAGACTTTGGTTCCTGCCTGGCATCCCAGCACTTTGGGAGGCTGAGGTGGGAGGATCACTTGAGGCCAAGAGTTTGAGACTAGCCTGGGTCTCATAGCAAAACTTTGTCTCTACAAATAAAAAATTAAAGTAGTGAAGTTAAATTAAATAAAATGAAATAATAAGCCAATTTAGTGGTTCCTGCCTGTCATCCCAGCACTCTGGGAGACCAAGGCAGGAGGATTGCTTGAGGCCAGGAGTGTGAGTCTAGCCTGCCTGGGCCTCATAACAAAACCCTGTTTCTATGAAATAAAAAATAAAATAGTAAACTAAAATAAAATCATATAAAATCCAAAGGAAGTCTCAATTTCCTAGGATGTTTCTCATCCTACAACGGAATCAAAAAACAGTCTCTGGTAAGTGAGATGATCTCTCTTCACACCAATGTAGCAATTGAGTACCTTTCAATGATGAGCAAGCATTTTTGTTAAGGAGAAAGGACAAGATTCTGTATTAGGAGATAGGCAGTGACAGTTCTACTTCTAACTAGTTAATATTTGGTGTCATTTGTTAATTTTCTTTGTATTTCTCAGTGTTCTTAGTCAAATTATAAGTAAAAGTAATGTTGAAATATGAAATGCTTTGTAAAACCTGGCATTCTCATATAGTGTCCTTTCAATTCTCTTCACTTTCCTGTAATATGAAGACTCCACACTTTGGACTAGGACAGAGAGTTGAGCTTCTCCTCATGGCATCTATAAGCGAAGACAGATTCTAAGTCTCCTTGCTTTGGACAGTATCTCTGAGCACATCGTCTAAAATCCTGGTATATAGTAAGCAACATTAAAGTGTCCCTACCACAAGAAAAATTCTGAAGTGCTGTCCAAAGACACTAAAGTGATAAAGTAGGGAAGAAAGTTAATGAGAGTGTGGTAGTACAGGGAAACTGATTAGCTAGGGCTGCTAAACATGACATTTTTGGGTGTGCTTTTGGGGTTCTGTTATATGGACCAAAAATGGTAATTAAAATGTCCTACCTTCCCATTTACTTAGATATTCTTGTATTAAGTCTGTAAGTGGAAAGAAAGATCAAGGGTAGTGGTTGAAGTCTGGGACTAATTTCTAACTATCTGAAGACTCACCACTCATCAGCTTCAGATTTGACCCCACCTTTTGTGTGCTGAGTTGGTTTTTCTCCCTGTTTACTCTTTGTACTCACCTTGCAAGTGTGTTACTGTGATGGGTTGAGCAGACACAGTGTAGTAGATTCCAGTGGTGAAGGCTCATGGTAGGGTATCTGTGTGCTGAACCTCATTAAGCATCATCACTATTTCTGGTTGAGGAGCAGAAGTGCTGTATACTGTGTATGACACACAGCCATTGGATTGTAGGTGGGGGGCTAGTCCTCCAGACAGTAGAGGCCCTACTGTGTCTTGATACTAGTAAGACATCTGGCCTCCTTCCTGATAGAGAAGTGACAGGCTATGTTCCTGATGTGGAATTTGAATTGGTGTCCCCTGAACAAGGGTGGCAGATGTGGATGGATACAGAGGGACCATGGCATTACTGCAAGAAGTTTTATCATACTGGGATGTC
>NW_007241868.1:28320-43859 GCF_000164805.1 Carlito syrichta | reverse complement strand
AGTCACCTTCTCCTTAGCTTCTCTTTCCCCTGAGGGTACATCTGTATTTACCTGTAACTGTTTTATATCCTAGAAGCCATTTAGAAGTAGGAGGTTTTGAGAGAGAGAGTTTGTATAACATTTTCATTTTATGTGTGAGAAAACAGAGCCTCAGAAAGATCAGATTGACCAGGCCATTTTTAATGTGAATATCATTATCAGCTTGCACGACCTGCCTTTCTTGCCAGAACACTGCCCTGAGCAAAGACCAGCATCTTGGTAAATGGATCTTTCAATATTGGCCTTTTTTTTGTGGTTCATTAGCCAGTAGTATCAGCTCTTACCATTGTCTTCTTTAGTATCTCATTTTGCTGAAGCAGATCACATGTTTTTTCCTAAAGTTCACATTTAAAGCAGGATACATAGTGAGTCTAACAGGTCATTATTTACCAAAATCAAGACTGAATTCTAATTCTAGGTCAATATAACTGCCTGAGAATTAGATCTCAAGAAAAGTATTTTGAGAGAAAAACAAATTATTTAAACTCTGACCTTCAGGACACTAACTTGTGAAGTAGCTCTCATAATAATAAGTCATCATTCAGAGATGAATTAAAGTGATGTATTACATATGTTGTATATAAAGAAAGACAGAAACTTCTGGAAAGATAAAAATTATGAAAAAGTATTAATACCATAGAACTATAAAGAATAATGTGTATATTAATGAAAATGAGGTTATGTAGCAAGCATCAAGTATAGTAAATTACTAATAAATGAAGTTCTGTTATTTATATAGGCAATATTATAAAATTGAATATTGTTTTAGTGAAAAAGCTATTTTAGTGAAAAAATAAACCAAGACACAACTCACAAGAGAAGGTAATTTGAAATGAATTTCTAGCCAGCATGTATAGATAGTGAAACTATATTAGTAACATGTATGTAGCAAGCAACAAAATACAGTAAATGTAAAAATATAGGTAGCCATAATATTTGTATACTAATATTTCAATAAAAACTGGCACTAAGCAGAAAGCAAAACAGTAGGTGTCAAGGAGGTCTGCTATTGAGCTTATTCATAATCTCTGAATATTACCCAGCAAGTGACAGATAATAATCCTGGTAAAAATGGATATTTAAGTTAACACATCCTGAGAAGCAGAAAGAACATTTAAGAGGTATCATGTAGACTTATATATTTATCACCCAAACCTATATTGCAATCATCTTTAACATCCAGGAACATATTCCCTGAATCTGAAAGAAATGATCATAGCTAGAATCTAATTAAAACACAATTTGTAAAGTGGGACGTTCCAAAGAATTCCAGAACATTATTTTAGCTACATGTGAAATTAGAGATGTGACTATATTCTTTAGTAAGTCTTCATTTTTATTCTTTTTATTTGTTCTCTGTTTTAGGAATAAAATTATTTTAAAGATGAAAAGCAACATATGCTTGAAACCTACTTATATCAAAGGGAATTTGTCCTTGTTTTGAGATGAGCAACAACCATATTTAAAAAGACAATTTAACTGGTAATAGATAAAACATTTTTATAGTTTTAAAATCAGAAGAAATAGAACACTGAAAATTGAGTCTTCATAATTTTCAACATGACCACTTCCATTAGTTTCTGGTTTAGAGAAAGCATAATTTCTAAAACATATTCCAGTATATTTATATTCACAATGGTGCAATGTAGTACTTGCTTTGTCAGGACATATACTAAAATTGGAATAATGCAAAGAAGTTTAGCATGGTCTTTGTGCAAGGATGACAGGTAAATTCATGAAGTGTTCCATATTTTTTTTAAAAAGTGTCAATTTCCATCTGTGTTCACAGAGGCAATAGAAACAGATCAAACTGCTGAAGATGATTTTTCTGATAGGCTACATCTACCAATGAAACTGTTCCAGCCTTACTTTTCTTCCTACTCTTTTAATCTAAGCATCTGCTAAAACCAACATTATTTTCCCTTCCTCTGATTAGGTTTCCACTCATTGCTGTTTCTGTTTTAATTTACATTATTTGATTGTCTTCAACATTCTATCCTAAACAACCTCTTTTTTTCTTTGAATACACTTCTGTCTTTTTTCTTCTTATGTTCTTATTTTCCTCTTTTTTATTTCTCCCCCATGTCAATTCCTGTTAGCCAGTGCTTAATGAAACTCCCAAGCATGCTTAACCCAGAATATCGGTCACCTTACAATCCAATACTGTCTATTCTCTCTCCCTGTTTTCTCTTCTGACCTGGTTTAATTAGAAAGTGCAAAAACATATGAATATTACTTTTTGAGCATCACTTACTTTAAAATACTAAAGTTGAAATATTTGTTAACCCAGAGTATAACTGATGAAATATCTTGGAACTTATTGCTAGTTTTTTATGGCACCTAGGTTTTCTCTCTTTCTATTGGGAAAAAATGCTTTTAAAAAGTCTCTGATTTTATTATTTATAATGTATGTCCCTTAAAACTCAAGGCTTTCCTTGAGTTAGGGATTAGAGGTAATAACAAATCATTATTTTCATGTAATAGATGAAGAAATAGATTTTGTCTCACAAAGTTATGTAAATGATTTACCCAAAGGTAGTGAATGTCAAGGCAAACCTGAAATTTGATGTCTAGATTTCTAGTCCAAGATGTGCCCTCATTAGTCCAAGGTCTTTTGACTTTAACAAAATTTAGAAGGAAAGCAGTCTAATAAAAAAACTTTTAAATTTTCTTTTCTTGCTTGACAGGGTCAGAGAACAGTACATATCAGTTTTAGATATAAGGGATGCAGAGTTGATACCAGAGGTTGTGTTCATTGCTAAAGCCAAATGGCACATGTGTCCAGTGGGAAAATCACAGGCCACACTGGTCACTGCTTCCTTGCAATGATCCAAGTATATTTACAGACAACTCCATGGTTACCCCAAGATTCTACTACATGGGGGTAGATTTGGTGGGAGAATGATGTCACCATGAAGGCAGTTGGAAGCTATGAGATAGCCAATAGGGGTGGCACATTCCCAAAAAATGTCAGGTTTGATTGGAAGGTATTGGTAAGAATGTATAGCAGCACTTAAGTGGCTGAGCTCTGGAGTGGCAAAGTCCTACAGGCCAGGCACAATAAGTCTCACTTTCCTCCGGGCTCTTATGTTAGGAAAATCATCTTAATGTTTCATATAGATGGTCATTACTATAGCAGATAGTTATTTATATATTTATTTTATATTTTATATTGCATGCATTTATACATATATGTTAAATATTTAGTTAATATCCTTGCAGAAGAAGGAAAGGGACATCATTTTGGAGCAATTGAAGTTACTCTGAGATGATGTCAGTGGATCTGATGAGTGAATTTACTGCAGCTTTTAAAGACCAAAGGGATGGATTAAAGAACTCCTTTTGTAACTTGACTGAAAAAACTAGATGAAGTTCAAAACTAGATGAAGTTCCTTGGAGGAAATGATGTGTGGTCTTTGGTTTTTGTAGTTTCTTCTTCTTGAATCCTATTTTCCTTGGGCAGAGTCGGATGAGCCAGTTTGAACTGGATCTCTCTTCTGTTCTCCCTTCTTTGCCTTCATTTTGGGCATTGTTTCTGAGATAGACTTTGGTCTTGTATTCTTTCAATAATTGGTGTTACTTTATGTCAACTTCCAGAGCAAGTCTCTTCTTCCCAATGTGTTTTAAACTTTTTTATGTTAAAAAAATACTTGCCCACAAGGAGCAAACACTAGAGTGGTGGAAAACAAAGCTGACTACAAACATTTCCTCTTCTGACCTTTGGCTGCAACTTGGGAGGCATTCATACTTTCTTTTCCCATATGAGAATATAGTGTGGCAGTTCCTGGAGCCTCCCCCTCTTTGCAAACAGCCACAATAAAATCTTCAGCATCTAGGATTCTTTATCTGCCATGCTTGGGTGGAAGACCAGGCAAATTGTAGAGGACAATAGTTAGACAAAGAAGAAGATATTAATAGAGTATAGAATACAGGCTGGTTACAAGTGCTGAAAATAAGAGATTCATGTGGATTTTTTTTATCTCTGTGAGAAACAAGTTGATACAATGATTTTGTATTAACAGAATAGAAAATATGTTATTCAGGCAGAAGATAGTCTAGAAACTGCTGTGAATTCTGCACCAGAAGGGAATCATCATGAATATAATTTTCTGATTTATTTCATGTTCTATTCCCTCATTATGTAATTCATTAATATATATGTAGAGTATAGACTGCTTTTAAATGACTGGCTTATATACATGTGTTTTTCCTCATTATATTTTTACCAAATTCATCATCGTGAGACATATTGCATTTTTTTGATGGTTGTTTATTTTGTAGTATCATGAACTTCCTTGACTAAAGGATTCTAGTAGACAGTGGAAGAGGAGTGTGTGAAAAGAACTTAGTGGTGAGTTGTAATGTGCACTCAAGTCTAAGGAACAGATGTCTGCAGTCAGTCCAGTTTGGCCAGGATTGGCTTTGTTCCTTTTCTCCTAGTGAGTGATGTTCTCACTACCTTTTCTAGTAACTGATATAATGTGTGTTTAAGGCTTAGTTGTTAATAACATATATGCAGACTAATCCAGTTTGGGAGAGGAAATGCTCCATTTGGTGTAAGACCTGTATAGTTTTGGAAGGCTATAATTACTTTTCTTGGTGCTAACATTTATGGAGTCCTTGATCTATTTGTCCAGGTACTATTCTAGTGACATTGAGTAGGTGGTGTGTGATACTAGATGCCAAGAGTCCACTAGAAAATAAACTTTAGATGGGAGTAATAGACAAATGTTGCATTTATGGGCTTATTTCCTCATATCTTTTAATACTATTTCTAGTGCTTCTTTCTGAATTTTTTCAGCAATTGTGTGTGGGAGAATGATACATATATGGGAAGAAATAGGAAAAGTTGTGGTAGTTTAGTGATAGGCTTAATCTCTGTAAAGTTTTCAGGGTTTTTTCTCTTTTGTTGTGAGCTTTGTACCTCAAACAGACTACTTCCATGATATTAGTCTGTAATGAGGCTGAAAACATAAACTAATTATCTATAAGCAAGACCAGTCTGTGTTTTCTCTGTGTTCCAATGAGAATAAATGGAATCCATAGATGCTACAGGTTAGGATGAGTGGCATAAGATGGGAAGGAGTTTGGTATGATTATTTCTGAGAGTAATAAAATGTATATATAGTAAAATATTCAATCCTCACATTTAATTATATTTAAGAAAAATGTGTATTATACCTTGACTGTCCTGGGAACAATCCAGTAGAGTTATTTTCTTTCCAGTTTCAACCACTTAACTCTAGCCTGTATTCTCAGCAACATCTTAAACTTTAAAATGCATCTTCAGTGTAGGAGGAAAAACCTAAGAGCTTGAGCCTAACATTCTGTAACTTGCATGAAGTTTCACCATGATCTAAGGCCAGAGTTCTTAAAGTAAGAATGTCTTGTCTTAGAGACTCTAAAATGTAGGGTGTGCAGCATGACAGGAACTTTTCTTGATTTAACATATCCAGTATTTCTACTGCTGAGGTTTTTTCTTTTTTTATCTGTATAATTCCAGTTTTGGAGAAAAAAGGAAATAATTGTAAAAGTAAAGTAAAAGAGTTTATTAACATTTTGAGCAGTCTCTAAATGTGTCCCATGCAGGCAAAAGCAGTGTGTCATTAGTAACTGAAGAAAGAGGCTTTTCCTGTTAAGGAGACAGGGTAAAAACATCTGTAGCACCTGCATTTCTAAGTGTTGGTAACACAAATTATGTTTTCTTGGCAATTTCAGGGCACCAATCCTTTGACTCTAAGTGTTGGACTAGTGAGCAGTCAGGAAAGGCTGATTACAATAGATTTGGCCAGCTTGGTTTTCTATAGCTGGAAAACAAATGCTGAGAATAGAGAAGTAAGCCATATAAGACAAAGTTGGAAGTTGCACAACAGTTATCAATAGCTCACCCCAGAAACCTGGTTCTGTACTTAGCTAATGATTAGGAAGTAGGGAGAAGACTAAACAGCTAGCAAAATGTGACACAGCTTAAGCAATGTTAAAATGGCTGTTCTTTAAGGTCAGAGGATATATGGTTAACATTAATAAATAATTTTATAGGTGATGAAACAGGATCAGAAAAGGAAGAATTAAAACTTAAATTCAGCTTTTTCTCTTTTTTGGGAGATGGTAAAGAATTATTGACATAATTTGAACATAAAATGAAACAACATGAGGAAAAATGCATAATGTAAATTATGGACTTTGGTTAATATTGATGTGTCAAACCTGGTTCATGAATTGAAACAAATGGACCACAATGATATGAACTGTTGATGGTAGGGGAGTCTGTGAGTCTCTTTGGCATGGGGAAGGCAAAGTAAATGTGGCAACTGTCTGTACTTTTGCTTCAGTTTTTGTGCCCTGTAACTGCTCTCCAAGGTAATTAGAGCTGAAAAGAGAAAACTTGAAGGCCAGATGCTTTCATTAATTGAGCAAAAGTACACTGAGTATTATGCTTGTGGATCAATATCAAGCAGGGGTCTACCTCAATGAAAAAGAAAACCTAGTTGCTATTGTTTTAAGGCTTTCATGGATAAAGGCATCAGAAAGAACACAAATCTTTAAAAGATGAGCAAGACTTTATATAGTTATTTATTTTTGGATTTGATCATTCTTTCACTTAGCTTGGGTACTGGGGTTCCTTTTTTTTCTCCTTTATTTTAAAGATGTGGAGTAGAATTCAGGGTTAGGCATACAAATACTCTTATACATGTACACTTGTTGGTGAGGTGGGCCCTTCCTTTCTATGGCAGTTTTCCTCAGCTGCCAATCCCACCCACTCCCCACAGCAGTTTCACACTACTGCCAAGCTCTTTTTTATAGTATTATGATAATTGTTCAAAATCTGCTTATGAGTGAGAACATATGGTACTCTGTTCTTTGTTTCTGTGATAGCTACTGTGTGTGAAGTCCATGTTTTTGCCCTTCTGTATGGCTGCATAATATTCCATTGTGTATATGTACTACATTTTTAGATCTAGTCCAACTTTGATGGGCAGCATGACTGGTTCCATGTCTTTGCTATTGTGAATAGAGTTGCAACAAACATGTGTATGTAGGTATGCTTCTGGTAGAGTTATTTGAGTTCCTCTGGGTGTATTTTGAATAGGAGGATTGCTGGGTCATATGGAAGGTCAATTTCTAGTTCTTTCAGAAATTGCCACACTGTCTTCTAAAGAGTTAGGTTGTATTTCAATGTGGTTTTGATTTGGATTTCTCTGATGATTAGTGAGGTTGAGCACTTTTTCATGAATATGTTGACTGCCTGTATATCTTCTTTTGGGAAGTGTCTATTCACATCTTCTGCCCAATTTTGAATGGGTGTTTTTTTTTTTCCTTTCAGCATGTTTGAGTTCCTTGCAGATCATAGATGTTAGGCCCTTGTCAGCTATACAGTTGGCAAATATTTTTTCCATTTTGTGGGCTGTCTCCTCATTCTCTTGATGGTTTCTTTTGTTTTGCAGAAACTCCTTCCCACTTGTGTCTCTTATCTCTTATGGTATGGGAACTTGGGGTTTTGGTCAGTTGTTGGTTGCCATTTCCAATTTCCATAAGAGGTATATCCTGCATTTTCTAAGATTCTTATAGTTTGAGGATTTATATTTAGGTCTTTGATCCATTTAAAGTTAATTTTGGTGTATGTTGATAGGTAGGGCTCCTGTTTCAATCTTCTGCATGTGATCACCAGTTTTCCCAGCACCATTGATTGAATATGTTCTTCTCTCCCCAGTGGTTATTGTTGGAGGCTTTGTCAAAGATGTGTTGGTTGAAAAGTTAATGTTTTGCGTCTAGAATCTCTATTCTGTTTCATTGACCATATACCTATTCTTTCACCAATACCAGGCTGTTTTGATTATTTTAACCTTAAATTTTGAATTCTGGAAGTATGATGCCTCCTGCTTTCTTTATTTTGCTAGGGATTATTTTGACTATTCATGGTTGTTTATGTTTCCATACGAATTTCTGTATTGTCATTTCCAAGTCTCAGAAGAATAATGTTGGTAATTTAACAGGTATTGTGGGGGGAGGGTCTTTGGTAGGATGGACATCTTAACAATGTTGATTCTTCCTGTCCATGATCATGGAATATTTTTCATTTGTTTTGTCATCTGGGATTTCTTTGAGCAGTGTTTTGCAGTTCTCATTGTAAAAGGCTTTCACTTATTGTTGGGAGCCAGCCTTGGATGTCCACATGATTGACCGGGTCCTGGTGGGCCAAAGACCGTGGGCTGCAGGGTGAACCTAGGAAGCTGAGGCCCTTCTGTCTTCCACCTTTACTGTTGTTATGGCCAAAGAATTCTGTGCAGTCGTGGAAGAAGAAAATAGCATGTTTATGCAAAGTATTTACAGCTAACCTGGAAACGTTATTGTTCAATTTTCCACTTTCCACTATGCAGCTTGACCTTTTCTAACCCACATAATGGACAAACTCTGAAGCATGTCAAAGAGGCTTTCTTTCACTAGGTTGTGAGTTACTAGATATTGCTTAAGTAAAAAATGATATAAGTATATTCATTTCTTATTTGATTTAAAATAATGTAGTTTTGTGTTTAGACATAAGGTTTTTTAGAAGCACAAGTTCAAAGTAAGTTCATTAGGAATTCATTATAAGTTCTGACACATACCTGGGAGTTATGTAGGTGATTTGTAACATTGTTTTTATGAATTTAGGATAAATATTAATCGCTAAGGTTTTTTTACTGACTTCAATAGTTAAACTTTTGAGCTTATGTATATAGAATTGGTTTTCACTGAATTCATGATATATTAATTGGATACTTTTATGACAAATTAATTGAATACAGAAAGCAATATTGGGGGCCTGGCAAACATCATTAAAAGCTTCTTTTGAGTTTTCTTTAGGAATATACACTGCATGATAAGAGAAAAGGAATGAAGACACCTGAACAGGAAAGGGAATTATGAAGCTTTGAAGATCATAGAAACCCCAGAGAAAACTCCTGATACATGAAGAAATGTGCACCTGGAAACTTTCTTTAAGCACTTCAAGGACTGTAATGTGGGATTGTTTTGAAAAGAGTTGCTGGTAGTGCTATTCTAGGCATGATAATTGTTTTATCCATATATTAAACATAGTTGGTAAATGTAAAATCATGCAAGTTTGTATAACTAATATACATATATATGAGGGTTGACAAAAAATTATTAGGCTTTGGTCATATTTAACAAGGTTTTTACTTTGAATCATTAATTAAGTTTTTTTTTTTTAATTTAGATTCTCACTCTGTTGCCCAGACTGGAATGCAGTGGCTGCTTCTGGCCACCGCAGCCTTGACCTGCTGGGCTCCAGTGATCCTTCCACCTCAACCTTCCAAGTAGCCGGAATTATAGGCACGTGCTACCATGCCCAGCTAATTTTTTTATTTTATTGTAGAGATGAGGTCTCGCCTGCCCAAGCGGGTCTCGAACTTGTGGGCTCAGGCAATCCACTCACCTCAGCCTTAAAGTTGCAGGATTACATGCTGAGCCACCAAGCCCAGCTCATTAATTAAGTTTTAATGCTGTAATTTGATGTTTTATAATTACTGTGAAGACTGTTTTAAGTTCATAAGTTTAGGTTCACATAATGATAAAGTTGGTGCCTTAAAGATAATAATAATTGCTTAAGTGGCTATCTTAAGACAAAGATATTTTCCAGAAGGTTGTCAAGCATAAAGGAAAACACGTCAACCCACCCCCCAAACCACCATTAACCTAAACTCAAAAGCTCATTATCAATTATACAGCCATAATGATTTTAGTTGTGTTAGTTTTATTTCATTATGTTTTAGCTCATTTTGCCATAATGATTTTACTTGTGCTTTAGTTCATTTTGCATGTCAAAATTAAAGATTAGTGTGTATATTTTCACAAGTCACTTTTATAGTTATTTTTTAAATGTTTGCCACTATTTTTGGTCAAGTTAATAGGCTTCAAATTTCTACTATCACTAGGTATGATTTATAGTTTTGTTTTGGTAATTTTAAGTCTTTTTAAAATAGACAAGTGATATATAACAAAAATCAAAGTAAGTCTTGTAGATTAAGTGATGCATTATGTTTAGTTTAAGTAAAATTCCTTTTAAACTTATCTTAAGACTCATTAACTCAAAGTAGTTAGTGTTTTTGGCCTGTTTGTTGCTTCTAAGACCACTAGATGGAATAACTTCTAAAGGATGATGTGCATGAAGGAATTTTCTTTGTCCTTTCCCTTATACAAATATTATAAAAACTCTCTGTTAATTAACAATAAATGGTATCTGTCCTGCAACAGAGTCAGTTGTCCAAAGTGCATTCTTTTGCCTATGCCGTTCACACATTCAGGGAACCCTAGACCCGGCAGGAGCAGGACTCCCACAGCTTATGTGGTTGGAAAAATGCTGAGATATTTCATTTGTTCTGTGGCTATTGTGAATGGGATTGAGCTTTTTATTTGGTTCTCTGCTTGTTGGTGTATAAGAATACAACTCTCTTTTGCATTTTTATTCATTTTGTACCCTGAATCTTTGCCAAAGTCCTTTTTCAGTGAAAGCAGGTTCTTGACTGAATCTCCTGAATTTTCAGGGAGCAGGATCATGTCATCAGCAAAATGGGATAACTTGACTTCCTCTTTTCTTATTTGGATATCCCTGATCTTCTCTTGTCTGATTGCTCTAATTGGGACTTCCAACACAAAGTTGAATAAGATGAATGAATTGTTGTGTTCCAGTTTTCAAGGGAAATGTTTCCAATTTCTGTCCATTTAGCAGTATGCTAGCTGTGGTTTATCATAAATTGTGCTTACTATTTTGAGTTATAATTCTTTGATACCTAGGTGATTGAGAGTTTTTATCAAAAAAGGGTGCTGGATTTTATCAAAAGTTTTTTCTGCATCTAATGATATAATCATGTGGTTCTTGTTTTTACATCTGTTGATGTATTTAGTTACATTTATGGTCTTGTGGATATTGAACCAGCCCTACATCCTGGGATAATGCTTACTTGGTCAATGGTGGCTGATTTTTGAGATGTGCTTTTGGATTCAATTTGCTAGAATCTTGTTGAGAATTTTTGCATCTATGTTCATAAGGGATATTTGCCTGTAGTTCTCGTTCTCTCTCTCGTTTTTGGGGGGTGTTTTTACCTTCTTTGAGTATCAGTGTGATGTTAGCTTCATAAAATTATTTGGAGAGAATTCCATCTTAATTTCCTGGGGTACTTAGAGTCAGATGGGTATCAGCTACTCCTTGTACATTTTGTAGAATTCAGCTGGAAAACCATCTGGTCCAGGGTTTTTTTTTTGTGTGTGTGTGTGTGGTTAGTTTTGTTATGACAGAGTCAATTTCGTGGGTTGTTATTGATCTAATTAGTGTCTAGATTCTTGTTTCAACATGAGGAGTTGTGTGATTTTAAAAAGTCCTCCATTTCATTTAGGTTATCAAGTTTGTTTCCATACTGGTGTACATTGTTGTCTCTGATAATCGTTGGTATTTCTTTGGGGTCAGTTGTGATTTGATCATTTGCATTTCTTATTGTGTTTATTGGGCTTTTTCTCTCCTGGTCATTCTGGTTAGGGGTAAAAAATCTTGCTAATTCTTTCAAAGAAGCAGTTTTTTGTTTTGTTGATGGTTTCTATGATATTTTTGTCTGCTATGTTGCTTATTTGGGCTCTTATTTTGGTAATCTGGATTCTTCTGCTAAAATTAGAGTTCTAAAGTTAGTGACCTTCTCTTTTCAGTTAACTTAGGTGATTTGTGAGGTTGTTAAATTGTAATCTTTCCATTTTCTTGATGTGTGTTCATAGAGATATAAATTCTCCTCTTATAACTGTTTTCAAGGCATCCCAGAGTTTTGGCAAGATTTTCCTTCATTTTAAGTGTTTCCAGGTTTCTTTTAATTTGTGTTTTGATTTCAGTGTTGACCCATTAGTTTTTCAGCATCATACTGTTTAGTGTTCATGTTTTTGAGGACTTTTGTAAATTTTGTTGGTGTTGATATTTATTTTTATCCCACTGTGGTCTGAGAAGGTGCATGGCAATATTTCAACTTTTTGGAATTTGCTTATGCTTGATTTATGGCCGAGGATGTGATTAATCTTTGAGTACATTCCATATGATGATAAGTAGAATGTATATTCTGTGGTTGTTGGGTATGATATTCTGTAAGTATCTATTAAGTCCATTTGGTTGAGTGTCAAGTTTAGGTTCTGTATCTTTTTGTTGATTTCTTGCCTGGATGATCTATCCCGTACTCTTAGTGGAGTATTTAAGTTTCCTGCTATAATAGTGTTAGAGTCAATACATCTTTTAGTTTATTTAGTAATTGCTTTATAATTGCTGGTGCAATGAGTAAGACTTTATGGCAGAGCCTAGGTGAGCTCCAAGCATCAAGACACCAAAACAGCCTATCTGGAATATTAGATGGGATGATTGTGTTCTGAAAGCAGAAATGGAGTTATGTTAAAGAGTAATTGTTCTTATTGGTTAAATTTGGTTGGGAAGCAATTGGGGATGTTAAATGACAAATCAATTTGAACAGTAAATTCTGAGGAAGAAAAAGATGTCAGGTGAGCTGGTTCAAATAAATGGAAATGTAACAAAGGCCATGGGATCATTTAAGTTTGTGTATAATGAATGCACACAAATTACATTCCTTTTCAGTTTGAGTTGGAATTACATGATGAAGAAGATATCCCTTGAGAAGAAGGCTACTGTAAAACCAGCAACATGAAGATGAATCTGTGGTTTGAAGCTTCACTTGTGGTCTCTTTAAAAACTAGTCTGTCCCGTCACCAAGAAAAATGATTAGTTTGAAATGAACTATAAGGAATGCTTGTTCAGAGAGGTATTTAATGTGAGGATTTCATTAAAATTTATTATGAAATATATTGTTCATTTGTTGCCTGTCATGTAGATTTGAGTTGTATAACTTATTTTCTAATAATTCAGAACCTTGTGTTTTTGTACAACTGCCATATTCAAGATTGCCAATTTTACCAAGAGTTAAATGACATAAAAATCTTTAGGGTTATTAAAATGGAACATTTTTATTTTCTAATTTTGTATTTGATTTGTATATTTCTTTCAAAAGTATTTCCTTATGATGAGCCACTATCAATTTTAAAGAGGTATGTGGAATTTCATGCCACTATCTTTATACTCTTTAAAAATGATCCTTTACTCAGCCACTTGACAAATATTTATTTATAACTTTTTATGTTCCAGGAATGTTTAAGGTATTGGACAGGTATCAGTGAACAAAGCAGACTAAGATATTACAGAATCTCATATATGAGTGAGTGAGTTGTATATACAGTTTAACATTTATCATAATAACCAATTATCTTGATAAATAAGTAAATTATGTAGCATATTGAAGGCTCTGAGTACTCAGGAAGAAAAAGACCCTGGTTAAGGGAATCAGATTGAGTGAAAGCAAAAGGAGCTTAGCAGTAGGTCATATAGGGCAAGAGTCATCAACTGTTTTTGTAAATAAAGTTTTATTGGAACATAGCCTTGCTCTTTTGTTTATTTTCTGTGACTGCTTTCATGCTGTAAACTGCAGAGCAGAGTAATTGAAACAGAGACTATCTAGCCCACAAAGATTAACATATATACTGTTTGGCTTTTTACAGGAGTGTTTTCTGATAACTCCTGATGTAGGTAGGGCCTTATAAGTCATTGTAAGTACATTGGTTTTGGCTCTGAGATAAATGAGAAGCCATGAAGGTTTATGTGGACTAATGACAGATCTGTGTTATGTTTTAAGAGTGATCATTAGCTCCAAGAAAACGTGCTATTTGTAAAGCTCCTTCCTAATTCTGATATGCCCAATAAGGGAATATTTCTTCTTTAACCATACTGAAAATAGTTAACTCTACACAACAGAGAAGCATAAATTCTTTCCATGATAGTCATGGCTTTTCAAAACTTGCCTTTTGCCTGCTTTTCAGCATATCCCTATCCTTTACCTATGTTGCACCACTCCAGACTCAAACATATAAAAAAAGTAGAAAGTGACTATTAGAGCTGTTGACAAATTTTAGAGGGAAAAAGCAGGAGCAGAAAATACAAAACAAAACAAAACAAAACAAAACCCTCCAAAGCATGTGAATGCTACTTTTTGGACATCACTAATTTTAAAAATACTGAAGTTGAAATATTAGTGCAGGGAGACTATAATTGATAAAACATCTTGGTGCATATTGCTAGTTTTCTACACTTTCTAGGTTTTTTTCTGTTTCTGTTGAAATGCTTAAAAAGTCCCTGATTTCATATTCTATTTATGCATTTAAAACTCAAGTTTTAAAAAGCGGGGGACTAAAAAGAATGACCAATCTATTTTCTTTCTATTTTAAATTTTTTATTTTAAAAATGTGGTGTACAATGCAGGCTTAGGTATATGAATATTTATTATGCTGGAGAATAACCAAACTATTTTCTTCATGTAGCAGATGAGGAAACCAATTTTGTCTCACAGTGCAATGTAAATGATTTGCCCAAGGTCACACAGCTAGTATGTGTCAAAACCAAAACTGAAATTAGGTCTCCAGATCATTAGTTGAGTACTTACATTATTCCCAGCTTTTTTTTTTTTTTTTTGAGTTAGAGTCTCACTCTGTTGCCCAGACTGGAGTGCAGTGGCCACTCCCGTCCACCGCAGCCTCGACCTGCTGAGCTCCGGCGATCCTTCCACCTCAGCCTTTCAAGTAACCGGAATTACAGGCGTGCGCTACCATGCCTGGCTGATTTTTTGATTTATTGTAGAGATGAGGTCTTACTGCCCAGGCGGGTCTCGAACCCACGGGCTCAGGCAATCCACTCATCTCAGCCTCCCAAAGGTGCGGGATTACAGGCTGAGCCACCAAGCCCAGCTTTGGTGGGTGATTTTTGAGATGTTGTTGAATCCTGTTTGCTAGAATTTTGCTGAGAATTGTAGCATGTATGTTTATCAAGGATATTGACCTGTAGCTCTCTTTCCTTGTAAGATCTTTACTTAATTTGAGTATCAATGTGGTAGTAGATTCATAAAATAATTTGGGGAGAGTTTCATCTTTCTTGATTTCCTAGAATACTTTCAATAGGATTGGTATCAGCTTCTCCTTGTATGTTTTGTAGAATTGTATTTAATGCCATTTGGGGCAGAGCTTTTTTTTTTGTAGGTAATTTTTTATGCCGTAGTCAATTGCCTGGGTCCTTATTGGTTTTTATTTATTCTTGTTTCAAACTAGGGAGACTGAGGGATATCAGAAATTCCTCCATTTCATTTAGGTTTTCAAGTTTGTTTCCATATAAATGTATATAGTAATCTCAGATAACCTTTTTTATTTCTTTGTGGTCACTTGTGACTTGACCTTTTGCATTTATGACTGTGGTTATTTGGGCTTTTTCTCTCTTTTTCTTGGCCAGTCTGGTTAAAGTTCCATCAAACTTGTTTATTCTTTCAAAGAACCAGTTTTCTGTTTCACTGATTTTTTTTATATTATATTTTTGTGTTTTGTGTCCTGAATTTGACTTTTATTTTGGCAATCTGGATTCTTCT
>NW_007241868.1:22957-28300 GCF_000164805.1 Carlito syrichta | reverse complement strand
TTCCATTTACTTTGTATGTGTTCATAGAGATATGAATTATCCCATTCTTGGCATCCCAGATATTTTGGTGAGATGTTTCTTCATTTTCCTTTGTTTCCAGGAATATTTTAAATTCTCTTTTGATTCCCGTGTTGAACCAGGAGTTGTTTAGCATCTTGCTGTTTAGTGTCCATGTCTTTGTGGGTTTTGGGGAAGCTTTGTTGGTGTTAATATTTATATTTATTCCCTTGTGGTCTGAGGAGATGCATGACAGAATTTCAATCTTATGGAATTTGCTTATGCTTGATATATGACTGAGGATGTGGTCGATCTTAGAGTACGTTCCATGTGGAATGTATATATTCCATTGTTGTTAGGAGGACTGCTTTGTTGGTATCAATTATGTCCATTTGGTCAAGTGTTGCATTGAAGTTCTGGTTCTCTTTTTTGACTTTTTGTTTTGATGATCTGTCTAGGGTTGTTAGGGGATTTTGAAGTCCCAAACTATGGTAGCATTAGAGTCAATATCTTTGTTAGTTTACCTAGAAGCTGCTTTATGAAAATTGGTGCACCTATGTTGGGTTCATTTATGCTTAGGATGGATATTTCTTGTTGATGGATTGAATCTTTTTTCATTGTGTTGTGACCTTCCGTGTCTTAGTAAATTTTTGATAGCTTAAAGGGTATTTTGTCTGATATTAAGATCATGACTTCTGCTTTCTTTTGTGTTCCGGATGCCTGAAAATTTGTCTTCCTTTCTCTTACCTTGAGTCT
This sequence comes from Carlito syrichta, assembly GCF_000164805.1. NCBI lineage: Eukaryota > Metazoa > Chordata > Mammalia > Primates > Tarsiidae > Carlito > Carlito syrichta. The sequence continues at coordinate 27,547 of NW_007241868.1, read as the reverse complement.
GTGAGTGTTTTTCATGGTGAGATTAATTTTGGAAACAACATGTGTTTTGTTGCATCATGATATTTTATCCAATTTGCCATTCTTTGTCTTTTCAGTGGTGCATTTAGTTCACTCACATTCAGGCAAATTATTGAGATGTGAGAGTTTGTCCTGGTCATGAGCTTCTTATAGAGTTTGTTGTTGTTGCTGTTTGTTTGTGTGATGTCTTTCTTTTGATTTTTAGTTGATTTATGTATGTTTTCCATATTTTTCCTGCATTTATTGGGATGGATGTTGACATTTATTTATTTATTTATTTTTTCTTTTTGGTTTGTTTATGGTTTTCTTAAGTGTTTCTAGTAGAACTGGTCTGGAGGAGGCAAAAATTCTTAGAGATTGACTATGTGTGAAGGATTTTAATTCTCCATTGCTGATGAAACTTAGTTTAGATGAGTATGTAACTCTTGATTGAAATTGTTTATCTTGGAGAAATTTGAAGATTGGACTCCAATCCCTCCTAGTCTGAAGTGTTTCTGTAGGTAAGTCTTCTGCTATTCTAATTGTTTTTCCCTGATAGGTAGTCTGATCTTTCTCTCTTGCTGCCTTTGGGATTTTTTCTTTTATACCTATTTTGTGTAGGTGAATTACTATGTGTTTGGAGCTTGGTCTTCACATTTGGTATCTTGCAGGAGTTTTTTGAATCTCTTATATGTGAATGGTCACATCACTGATAAGATGAGGTACTTTTTCTTGGGTAATTTCATGGAATGTTTGTTCCAGGGTTTTCTCTGTCTCTTTATCTGCCTCAGGGATTTCAATTAATTTAGGTCCATCCTCTTGATATAATTGCTCATCACATGCAGATTTTCTTCTGTCTTTTAAAGCTTCATTTCTATGTTTTTAACATTTTGGGTTATTTCCATATTTTGGTCGTCAAACTCTGAGAATCCTTCTACCTTGTTAATTCTGCTTTTCATGCTTATCACTTTGCTATTTATTTCATTAACTCTATTATTTATTACTGTTATCTTTGTTATCAACTCCTTCATTCTTTTCTCTTGTCTTTCCTCATTTTTATTTATTCCCTCTTAATATCTTGATATCTGGGTTTGTGGTTTGAGTCCAGTCATTCTGGGTACTTTTCATTGTTTGCGTTCCAAGGTCTCTATGTGACCCATATTGTTCCTTTTTTTTTCTTCATTCGTGTATGTTTTCCTACCTTTTTTTTTAACCTCTTCTTTAATTCTATTGTTTGGTGATGGGGTAGTGGTAGATTTTACTTCTGTTTGCTCAATCTCCTTTTCTTCCTTATCAGAAAAAAACATTTTTGAAAAATGTGTACTAGCATAAGTGTGTCCTATGTAATCACCAGCAGTCTCTTTATGTCCTCTGAAAGGGCACATCAAAGTTTTTGGCTAGCTTTATGATGTTCCTTCAGAGGAGACATTGGAGTGCAAAGTGCTAATTTACTTGTTAAAAGTGTTACAATGTTATATGAAAAATTAAACACCATAAATCTGTTAAGATTTTTTTACTTAATTGTGCATTTAACATCATCTCAATAAGAATTTTCTCATTTAGGCTGATTAGAAAAATTATGAAAATAGTCAAATAGCCAGGAAATTTCTGGCAAACAATAATAATGGGAGAAGAATATCTAGCTGTACCACAAAAAAAGCTAAAAAGTGTGTTGTTGGAAGAGATCTTTAGGACAACAAATCTATTCTGTAAGATACCGTAAGGGTAGATACCTGTATATATATTGATAAAAGCCCATAGAAGGGCTATATATATATTAACTTAGTTAATCTTTAAAATGTTCTCTTGGTGATGAGTAGCAACCTAAGTCTTTTGTTGGTTGCTTATTCTGGGTTAAGCCCAAAGGATAGATGATTAAAATTAATAAATAATTTTATAGGTGATGAAACAGGCACAGAAATGGAAGAATTGAAACTTAAACTCAGCTCTCTTGTGTTTTTTTAGGAGTAAAATATAGCTAACTTAGCATGCACATTAAATGTATAACACAAAGAATGACTCCTGCATAATGTGAACTGTGGACATTGATAGTGATGTCCAAAGTTGGGTCATCAGTTGTAACAAATCAATCCCTTTTGTATGGAATGTTGCTGTTGGGGGAAGCTGTTTGGGGTGTAGGAGGCAAAGTAAATATAGGAACTTTCTGTCTTTTGGTTCAGTTTTTCTGTGACCTAAAACTGGTCTACAGACTAAAGTCAATTTTTTAAAAGTACATTTCAGGTACTTGAATAGGCAGCTAGGTAAATGGATCAGAGTACAAAGTTGCAATAAGTAAAAGTATTTTTTTTGCAATAAAATCCAACCTTCATAGCTATAGATATTTAGAAATATTTATAAGTACTTAAGATGACAGGCACTCACCTTGGAGCTGGAGATACGGTGGCGAACAAAATGAATATGGTCCCTTCCTTGTGGAAGTTTACAGTCTGTTTAGGAGACCAACATGAAACAAACATAAATAAATATATAGAAGTGAGTCATTTTTTCCTTTTGATCGCTCAGGAAAAAGGGATTGTAATCTAGCCTCTCTATTTTGAAGGAGTGGAATCTTTCCTTTGAATGTCATTGCATGCTAGGGTCACTTGATTTGAATAAATGCATAATATAAATATAATCTTAAGCACATATTTGCTCTTTTTCCTTTTTTATTCTCTGTGGCAGAATTTTGAAAAGTTATTTCTCCTGAAGAATGCTTTTGTCTCTTAGATCTTTGGAACAAAACCTGAGAACAAATGAACTTGAACTGACTATGATTTAACATATACTCAACGTTAATATAGACCAGAGGTAAATGGAACCATTGCATTAAAGACATGAATTTAAGTATAATATTTGACAATAGGATTTGTGTGTTTCCAAAATTCTATAAGCATCCATATTTTGGGGGGCCAAGATCAGTACTCTTAATTTTCTAGAAACCAGAAGCAAGAAGGAAACCTTGGCCAAGGTGAAATTTTGACATTCCTTATTTTTTATTTAACTGGGAAAATACAAATTGAACAGTTTATACTTGAAACCAGGAAATTAAGCTACAAAATGTTCTTGGCATAACTACCTATCCTTGCCCCACATGTTGAAAGCTAATTATTGAAAGTATTGTGTTAGCAAATAGGCTTCCACAACTCACCTGGGATGCCGAAAGCAGGCTAGGAATTGACATATTCTTTTCTCCTGGAGTTCACAACTGGCTATGTGCAATTTTCTGAATAAAGGAGCCTCCATCTGACCTCTTGCACACTCCACCATCAAGTCTTCTTTCCTCCTGCATGCTCAGTCCTATCTACTCATCCCTGGTTAGGAGCAAAGTTTCCTAGAAGATACAATTACTTGATATAGAGCATTGGGGTATAGAAAACACAGGACGAAGTCAGAAGATTTTTTTCAGCCTAGGAGTTCAAAATTGTAGTCTACTATGATCCTGCTTGTAAATAATCACTGCATCCCAGCCTGGGCAACATAGTGAGACCTCCATTACTTTAAAATTAGAAGAAAAGAAAAAGAAAGGCAAAGCAGAACCAGAGGTGCTTTTTGGAGGAGCTAAGAACAAGGAAAACTTCAGGAAGACTTGATATGCATCCTTCGGTTACCTGTGAAAAATACCCTACTTACAGGGGAATTTGCAGTAGTTCAGGAAGGGCATCCATTCTTGTTTACTACAATACAGTCTTTCCACAGATAATGATCTTTTTAAAACAAAAGGTAGCTTCTATCCTTCCTGGGCTTAAAATCTTCCAATGAATTTTCATGGCAGTTGGAATAAATTCAAATTCCTTACACTGGATTGATTACAGAGTGATTCTGCCTCTCTGACTTCATCTTCCAATCTCCTCATTTCATACTACTCTCCAGCCACACCATCCAAGCATCTTCTGTTTGTCTTAAAAACTTTACACAGCTGTTTTCTCTTCCTGGCATCTTCCTGCTGTAAAGCCAGTTACAGGATGATGAAGTTGTGGTTTTTGGCTCCACCTGTAGACTGCTTAAAGACTGGTATCTACTGTTACCAAGAAAAATGACCAGTTTTAAATGAGTTCATATTCATGCTTGAAAAGATACATCTTAAAAGTGAGTGTATAGTTAACATTTATGCTTAAATGTGTATATGAGGAATCCATTTTATGTTAAACATGCTTTTTTTTTAACCTGTCAGATAGCTATCTGTCATATATCTTATTTTCTAATAATTTAAACCTTTGTTTTGGGTACAAGTGGCATTCTCTGCATTGCCAATTTCTTTTTTTTAAGGTTAGGTATACAAACTTTGATTATTCAGGTATCCTTGTTGATGAGGTAGGTCCCTCCCTCCCCTAGAAGTTTTCCTCAACTGCCAATCACACCCCTCCCCTGACAGTTTCCTTCTCCTGCCAATCCCTTTCTTATAGTATTATAATTGTTTAAGGTCTGTTTAAGAGTGAGAACTTATGGTACTCTGTTCTTTGTTTGTGTGATAGATCACTGGGTATGATAGAATCCAAATCTATCCAAGTTGTTGCAAAGTCCATATGTTTGTCTTTCTTTATGGCTGCATAATATTCCATTGTGTATATGCACCACATTTTTTTAATCCAGTCC
>NW_007241868.1:18684-22263 GCF_000164805.1 Carlito syrichta | reverse complement strand
AAATATTTTTTCCCATTCTTTGGACTGTCTTCCTGCTCTCTTGATGGTTTCTTTTGCTTTGAAGAAACTTGTTGGGCATGTTGTTTCAGGGAGGTTGTTTTAGGTACGAGTGGCATTCTCTGCATTGCCAATTTCAGCAAAAATTAAATGACATTAGAAACTTTAGTTCTGTCTAAATAGACCATTTGGGTCTCATCATTTTATAGTCATTTTCTGCATTTTTGACTTTTAAATAATAGTGGCTTATCACCACACACCATGACTTTAATGAGAGAATAGAAAATGTATGTTACTTATAATTATACTCTTTGAAAAAGAGTCATTTAGTCAGACACTTGAAAGATATTTATTGAATACCTGCTACACCATTTCAGGCATTGGACATGTATCTGTGAACAAAGTAGACAAAAATTTTCCAGGATCTTATGTTTTAGTGATGAATTGGTGAGTGGTATCTACAATTTAAGATTTATCATAATAAGTATTATCATGATAAATAAGTAAATTGTACAGTATATTAGACGGTTCAGTGTACTCAGGGAGAAATAGACCTTGGTAAAGGGAATCAGATTTAGGGAAAGCAGGAAGAAGCACAGTGGGGGAATTGCAATTTCAAGTAGTGTGGCCAAGGATACCCTCACTGAAAAGAAAAGATGTAAGAAAAGACTTGAAGGAGGTGAGAAGAGCATTCCAGGCAGAAAATAGCAAGTGCAGAGGCCCTGAGTCAGAAATTTGTTACTAAGTGGCAACAAGGATATCCAGTGTAAATGAAGTGGAGTGAGTGAGAGGGATCATAGCCATAGATCCTGTAGGGCAAGATTCAGCAATCTGGTGCAGCCTGCTTTTGTGAGGAAATTTTTTGGAAGATAGTCATGTCCATTTGTGTATCTATTTACTGTGTATGCTTTAATGCTGTAACTACAGAGTGGACTATTTGAGACAGAGATGATCTAGTACAAAGATGAACATATTCATGTTTTTTGCTTTTTATAGGAAAGCTGTACTGACCCTTGATGTAGATAGGGCCTTATAAGCCATTGTAGGCATGTTGACTCTGGTTCTGAGAGAAATGAGAAGCCATGGGAGATTTGAGCAGAAGAGTGACAGGATGTGACTATTGCTTTAAAAAGGATAATTTAAAAAGGATAATTAGGCTGCCATGTTAAGAAATTTTAGGGGGCAAAACTGGGATCCAAAAATACCAGTTAGGACTACAGTTCAAAGGTGTGCCAGTGTTATCTCTTGATATCACAAGAGATTCAACTGGGTGTAGTAGAATATTTTAAAAAGGATAATTATGGCTGCCATGTTAAGAAATTTTAGGGGGCAAAACTGGGATCCAAAAATACCAGTTAGGACTACAGTTCAAAGGTGTGCCAGTGTTATCTCTTGATATCACAAGAGATTCAACTGGGTGTAGTAGAATATTTTAAATTTGTGAAAGATTCATAGTCACATGTGACATCTGTAGTGTGTGAGCTTCTACCCAGTAGGTCGTTCTCAGTATTAACAGCAGATCAAGCTATGTTATTATTAGTGATGCCATATATCTGTGAAGTTGGGGTTTTGTCAGTAGCTATTAAAGAAAAAAGGTACTCTATTAAAATCAATGTGGAACAAAAAATGAGGTTGGTCTAATTAGACAAAGATTTTAGACATACAGTGTCAAACAGGCACATATATCCTGTCAGCATATATTAAGAAGAAAGTCAAATTGCTTTTAACTTATATGTATTATTATAAATTGATACATTCTTGTTATAACATTGCTTTAATTTTCATTGTTTGCCCTAACAAGTCACCACAAATTTGGTAGCTTAAAAAACAAAGTTCTATTCTCACAGTTCTGGAGCCCAGAAGTATGAAATCTCCATCACTGGGGCAAAATTAAGGTGTTGAGAGGGCTGTACTCCCTTTGGAGGCTCTTGGGGGAGTTTTTGTTCTTTGCCTCTTCCAGCTTCCATAGGCTGCCAGAGTTCTTTGGCTGGTGGCTGCACCACTTCAAGATTTTCCTCTGGAATCACATTGCCTTTCTCTTCTTCTCTCTGCATGAAATTTACATCTGCCCTCATTTTTAAGGACACATGTGGTTTCATTTAGGGTACACTCTAATAATATGTTAATCGCCTCATCTCAAGATCTTCAATCATATCCAAAGTCCATTTTTCCAAATATGGTAGCATTCACAGGTTGCAGAGATTAGGACCTGATCTCTTTGTGTGGCATTAATTTGAATACTATAGGCTTAAATACTTATTATATAGTTGGCACCTAACTACTTAATAAATGTGACTTCTAAGTATTTCCTTCAGCCTATGAGTGAGATAAGAAGGGCTGGATGAGTCTAGAAAGTTTGGGAACTTCTGTGTTGTAGATCAGGAGCTCTCATTGTGTCTGAAAGTTCCTCTTATCTTTTAAATGAGTCTGTAGTGGCAAAATAATACATATATTTACCAAAAGCAAAGCTGGCCACAAGCAAACAAATATTTAATCCTTATTATAATTGTCCCAAGAAAATGATGTTTCCAAAACCTAAGACATATAATTAAGAATTACATTACTGTGTTTTGATAGTCAAAAACTATAAAGAAGCTTAATGTATCTGAGAGTAGAATATATTCAGATAAAACATAAGAACAACAATAAAATTTCTTGGATCAGCCTAGCAAAGATATCAAGCAATAAGCCTCTGGTAGTGTTTTTCAGCATTTCAACTTTTGAAACTTTAACTTCTGAACTTAAATTAAATGGAAAGACAAATGTGAATAGGAGAACAATTGCTGTGCAATATGTCTACTATGTTTAGATAAACAATCTGATTATTCACAGATTATTACTTCAAATAGTCTTGTTTTCCACAAATCTTAGATTTTGATGTTTTTATCATACTCCCTATATTTTTCCTTTTACGCCTTTTAATTTTTCTTACTGTTTTTAAAGTTAACATTTCTTCTCCACATAATTACATCACAGTAATCTAATGGGTATGAAATATTTAATTTGTGCAGAAGAGCATATGAAAATTTCTGTCACATTTCTTGCCACCACATATTATTTCAGCTTGCAATGGCATCCACCTTTCTGTAGTTCATAGCTATTTCCTTGGTATATCTATGATAATTTTATTTCTTAAATAATTAATGTTGGGCATTTAGCCATTCTGTGTTGACTGCCATACATGATATATGAGGGTTTGTTTCTCTTGTGTCAACAGCCCACCTATTCAACTTGAATTGTCAAGTGGTACACAGCTTTTTGTTGGTTTGTTTTCACTGAGATTTTTGTTTTGCATAGGATTTATATTTTTAAGTGTTTTTATATTTTAATTGTGGGATGGTGTACATACCAAAAAGTATATATGAAACTTTTGTAAAGTGTTTAAAAAACTGTGTACTTCCACAAGCTTAGTGAATTGGACATCATAATAATTTAGTTTTTATAATTTTTATTTAATATTAAAAACATCTTTAATGACAATCATTCACATACTATAAATGTCATTCATTTAAAAAATACAGTTCAGAGGTGAGTGCACCCTGGCCTCTGTCTCGCACTGGTGGGAGTAGGGCTCGACCGCGT
>NW_007241868.1:4617-18464 GCF_000164805.1 Carlito syrichta | reverse complement strand
AACACATCAAAGTTTTTGTTTATTTGTTTGTTTGTTTGAAAGTAGGATTTATTTAGAGGACAGAAAAGCTCCCACAGTGAGTGGGAACCCAAGGAGATTGCCTGACACATCAAAGTTTTTAGAGAAGACTCACTGTCACCTTCCTGGGAAGAGTCTTATGAAGTGCTGCTAGCCACTCCACTGCCATCGGGATTCCTGAATTTATATGGTTGGCGCCAAGCTAGATTGGACCATCACAGGACCTTTGGGAGGTCATCCCATGTGTTGCCTCACATTGAGGTTTCCAGAACCTGCACCCAGGCTCTAGAAGCAGATGACACCATGAAGTAGATGTCTTCCCCTGTACCTCAGGTCAAGAACTTCATCTCCATCTGTTTGAAACATCTCCCCTCTCTGACCAGGAAAACTATCTGACTTAGATGTTTAAGCAAACCTCCCCCTCTCTCCCTCTTCAGCTGATCCCTGTCGGCCAGAGACTGTGAGTCTTAACCTAGACCCTTCTCCCTCTGTCCTTCACTATGGGCTCCCTCTTCATCTATGTCTTGTTTCAATTTGCCCTCACTACCTTGTGGGCAATTCTGGCACAACTGTAACACTGGCCTACGCAAGTCTTCCAGACTCTGACCACTTTAACTGGTCTGATTGCTGGTTGTTTCAGCATCTGAATAGCACAGATGAACCGGAACTGATTATAGTTTCTGCCAATGCCAGCACCTAGTGGTCCCATTCTGGACAGTGGACATAGGAGAGGTTATGATATCCACAAGTGGTAGGGCAGAACCACTCTGCTGCCACATCTGGTAATGTGGATGGGCACTGGGGAGACTCCATGGAAGTTCAAGGAAGATTAAATTTGCTGGAAAGGAATTGTTCTTTGTGCATGGAAAATAAAAATGACACCAGACCTAACCTAGGCAACATACCTAAACAATGCTGTGATAGGACACTATGGTTTGATTTTATGGACAGTGCCTTCAAGCCTTCTGCAGATGTTGTAGATAAACCCAGGGCTGGTGATTGCATCACAGGTGTTTGCTTCATCACTGGGCATTGCTCCTGGTTAGCAGGCTGCACAAATGAGACCTGGCACAGCTTAGCTGTCCCCTTGTTTGCCCGAAACCCAGGACTACCTATAGGTGGACGGAAACTCTGGACTGACCTGGGTAGGTAAAGACACCCATCCTTATAACTTCCAAAACCAGAGTGAAGGACTTTTCTACCAGGTATTCCACAACCTGTTTTGCTCATATGACCTGGAAGAGGAACATGGTAAGTGAAGGTGTGCAGGTGCCAACATAACCAGTGACCGAGGTCTTGAGAGGCACCAGACCTCAGTCTTGCAGGTCACTGGTTCCAATCTGATCTTGTCTGTGAGCAACCCTGATGTCTTTATTTTATGTGGCAAGAAGATATATGAAGGTTTTCCACCTAAATGGCTGGATATGGCCTTGGATATGTGTCACCAACCATCACCAGAAATCCCACCTTAAATGCCAGTCAGGTTATAAACCTGGAGCCCTTCACTCATAAAATAACATCACATAAACCTACCCAGTGAGACGTCATAGAGAGTCCATCAGTGTATTGCAGTACCAAGGATGGTTCAACATTAAGGACCCCTTTTCCATGTTTAGGAATTCATGATCTAGAAAAAATAATTCTAAACATTTCTCAAGTAATGGAACAAGAGTTCAGTGCTGCACTGACCTCGGAAACACACCAATCAGATGTGAGCAGTTTATACTCTGTCCCCCCAGATCATCAGGTCCTGGGTCCTGGATATATTGACCACCCAAGAGAGAATAGCTTGTGCAACTGATGGCAAGGAATGTTGTTTATATGTAAATAAGTTGGGAGAAGTAAGGTCTGGTATACAAATGTTTGCAAGAAATGATCAACAGGCTACAGGAAAGCAATGCATCTGATTGGCCTATTAGGGCCATGGGGCTATGTGTTCATACCTGCTTTTATCAACCTGGTCATCCTCTTTCCAAACTGTGTTCTTATCATTTGCAGATGTCTTAAACCTGAAGCCTCTCTTCCACAACAGCTGTCACAGGTCCTTGCTGGTGAAGTCTCATGTCAGAAGTGAAGGGACCAACAAACCACCAGAATGGCAAAGTCTAACATGATGACATCAGAACAAACAGCAGCTGCAAAAGAATAAAGCCTTCACTAAGCTTCCCCTGGATGAGTCAATTCAGCTGCCACAAGCCCTTCTCTGAGAGAGCATCTTACGAAGAAGTCCAACAACACTCGAACCTCTTGAGGCATTGACTTGTGTGAAGAAGGCTTAGCAGAACCTTTTGCTCTTTCCCCCTGAAGTCTTAAGACACACACACACCATTGATCTCATATGCAACCCTTTACTGCTTGCTGTTCAGGGAGCTGCCCTTGATAGAGTGTTTTTGGATGCATGTGTAATAAACATTTGTAACCTTTTTTTTTTAAGAATACAATTGAATGGTTTCTAGTGTATTTTCACATCATTGTCAAAATCAATTTTAGATCATTTTTTCACCCCAAAAAGAAACTGTATAATCATTAACTGTATTCCTAATTTTCCTCCCAAGCCACTCTCCCATCAGCCCTAGGCTACCTTGAGTCTTCTTTATCTCTATAAATTTAACGATTTTATATAAATGTTATATTATAACCAGTAGTTTCTTTAATGTAGCATGTTTTCGTGGCCCATCACTGTTGTAGTATATATCAATGCTTCATTCCCTTGTATTGCAAAATGATCCATAAGGGCACATTACATTTCATTTATACATCATGAATTAGTAGGCTTTGTGCCATTTTCACTTTTCATCTATTATAAGTCACATTGCTATGGACATTTCTGTGCAAGTTTTTCTTGGACATATGCATTTATTTCTCTTGGTTATATATCTAGAAATGAATGACTGGATCATATGATAACTCTACTTTCAATAATTTGTGAAACTGCTCAACTACTTCCCAAAAGACAACACCATTTTACAGTCCAATCAGCAATAAATAAGGCTTTCAGTTTCTCTATATTCTTGCCAAAATTTGTCATTGTCTTTTTTATTATGGTAATTTCCAAAGTGTGATGTGGTGTTGTACTGTAGCTTTAATTTGCATTTTTCTAATGGCTAATGATGCTGCATATTATTTTATGTGCTTAATGGTCATCTGTATATATTCTTTGTGGAAATATCTATTCAGATATATTGCTCATATTCTAAATTGTGGTATTTAGCTTGTTATAATTTAATTATATCATCCTTTGTATATGAGAAATATGCCTCTTTTCAGACATATTTTTAGTAAACTATCCTATTCTTTGAGACATATTCTGGTATTCTTCAGTGTACAAAGTTTTTGATTTTGATTAAATTTAATTCATATATTTTTTTGTCACTTGTGCTTTGGTGTAATATGTAAGAAATGATTTTTTTAACCCAAGTTCACAAAGCTTTATCATATTTTTTCTTCTAAAAGATTTATAGTGTTAGCATTTGCATTTATATTTATATTTATTTATTTTCTTAAGTTGCATTTTGTTTTGCTCATAATAATTTTACATATTTATAGGGTACAGTGTGGTACAAAGTGGTGTTTTGAGAAAGATATATATTGTTTTAGAATTAAATAATCAAATCAGGGTAATTAGTATATTCAGTTCAAATATTTGTCTTTTTTGTGGTGAGAACATCAAAATTCTCTCTTCTAGCTATTTTGAGCTATGTAACACATTATTGTGAACTATAGTCACCTTACTATGCAAAATAGCACCAGAATTTAATCCGCTCATGTTGCTATAGCTTTGTAACTGCTAACCACTGACTGATGTCTCCCCAAGCCCCACTTCCCTCCTTCCCTTTCAATCTCTGATAATACTCTCTCTACTTCTATGATATCAACTTTTTTAGATTCCAGGTATGAGTCAGATCATAATTGGTTTATTCCACCTAACATAATATCCCCTAGGTTGATTCTTGCTGCCACGAATGGCAGGATTTTATTATATTTCATGATTGAATATGTTTCAAATATTTTAGTCCTTTCAAAAATAAAAAAGCTTGACACATCACATTAGCAATAGTAATCAATAGAGTATAACACCAACAGGCACATAGTGGGGCAATCATAACAATATAGACCATTCTACTCAAAACATTTTTAAAAACTTACCAGAAGTCACTGATCTATAGTAATTTTTTAAAAAGTTTGATTTCATCTTAAAGATGTGAAGTGCAATTCAGGATTAGGTATACAAGTGGTCATTGTATAGGTAAATTTTGAGCCTTCCTTTGGTCCCCACTTTGCCTGGTTTGAAATCAGGTATCCTTATTGATGTTGTGTCCCCTCTCACTCCTTCTACTGCCAATCCATTTCTTATAGTATTATGGTAAAATGCTCAGGGTCTTCTTATGTGTGAGAACATGTGGTACTCTGTCCTTTGCTTCTGTGATAGATCACTGAGTATTATAGACTCTAAATCCATCCAAGGTGCTGAAAAGTCCACATGTTTGTTCTTGTTTATGGCTGCATAATATTTCATTGTGTATATGTAGCACTTTTTTTATCCAGTACATCTTCAATGGTCAGTACATTTTGTTCCGTGTGTTTCCTATTGTGAATAGTGCTGCAATAAACATGTGTGTGCAGATATCTTATTTGTAGAATGATTTGAGTTCCTCTGGATATATTCTCAGTAGGGGGGTTGCTGGGTCCTATGGAAGGTCAGTTTCTAGTTCTTTTAGAAATAGCCACACTGTTGGGCAACCCTTTTGCGTTCCCTCCCACTGTGGGAACTTTACTATCTTCTCAATAAATCCTGCTTTCTAAAACAAACAAATAGAAATAGCCACACTGTTTTCCATAGAGTTAAACTAGTTTACATTCCTAACAGCACTGTAGAAGTGTTCCCTTTTCTCCATATCCTCACCAGCATCTGTTGTTGTTTCATTAATGAGTGCCATTCTTACTAGGGTTAGATGGTATCTCAATGTGGTTTTGATTTGCATTTAGCTGATGATTAGTGAAGTTGTGAACTATTTCATGTGTCTGTTGGCTGCCCATATATCTTCTTTTGAGACATGCCTATTCAAGTTTTTTATTCACCTTTTAGTGGAACTGTTTGATTTTTTCCCTTTTGGCATGTTTGAATTCTTTGTAGATCCTGAATGTTAGCCATTTGCCAGATATACCTCTAACAAAAATGTTTTTCCCATTCTTTGAGCTATATTCCCACTCTCTTGATGATTTTTTTGCTTTTCAAATCTTTTCAGTATGATGAGGTTCTACTTGTCTATCTTACCTTGTATGCCATGGGCTTTTGGGGATTTGATTAGGAATTGGTAGCCTATTCTGATTTCCATGAGTGTCTCCTGAGCTTTCTTCTAAGATTCTTATAGTTTGAGGTTTTTCATTTTAGGTCTTTGTTCTACTTAAAGTTTATTTTTGTGTATGGCAATAGGTATGGTGTGTTTCAATCTTCTGTGTGGTCAGCCAGTTTTTCCAGAACCATTTACTGAATAGGTCCTTCTATCCCTAGTTGTTGGTGGTGGAGGCTTTGTCAGAGATGAGTTGGCTGAGAAACTGAGGTTTTGCTTCTGGACTCTCTAATCTGTTGCATGGTCTATGTGCCTGTACTTGTACCAATACCAGGCAGCTTTGATTATAACCTTATAGTAAAGTTTAAAGTCTGGAAATATAGTACCTCCTGCTCTGTTCCTTTGGCTAAGGATTGTTTTGGCTATTTGTGGTCATTTATGTTTCCATATAAATTTCTGTTTTGTTGTTTTCAGGTCTCAGAAAAATGATGTTGCCAATTTAATGGATATTGCATTGAATCTATAGATTGACTTGGGTAGGATAGATATCTTAACAATGTCAATTCTTCCTATCTATGAGTATGAAATATTTTTCCATTTGTTTCTTTTTGAATTTTTTTGAGTACTGTGTAGTTTTCATTGTAAAAGTCTTTCACTTCTCTGGTTAGGAAGATGCTGAGGTATTTCTTTTCGGGGTTGCTGTTTAGACTGTGATTGTGCTTTTTATTTGGTTCTCTGCCTATTTGTTTTTGGTGTATAAAAATGTGACTGTCTTTTAGACATTTATTTTAAATGCTGAGACTTTGTCAAAGTCCTTTATCGGTGCAAGGAGGTTTTTGACAGATTCTCTTGAAATCTGCAGAAAGGGAAAGCATAACTTCCTCCTTTCCTATTTGGATACCCCTGATTTTCTTCTCTTGTCTAATTGCTCTATCTAGGACTTCAAACACAAGGTGAACAGGAGGGGTGAGAGTGGACAGCTTTGTCTTGTCCAATTTTCAGGGAAAATAATTCCAGTTTCTGTTCACTTAGCAACATGCTGACTGTGGGTTTATCATTGTTGGCACCTAGACAAAATGACCTGGGGAGTTAAATATTTTGAGGAATATTCCTTCTATATTTAGGTGTTTGAGGGTTTTTATCAAGAGGGATGTTGGATTTTATCAAAAGCTTTTTCTGTATCTAATGATATAATCATGTGGTTCTTGTTTTTGCATCTGTTAATATACTTAATTACAAATATAATCCTGCAGATGTTGAACCAGTCCTGCATCCTGGTGATGACACCTACTTGGTCATGGTGGATGATTTTTGAGATGTATTATTGGATTCAATCTGCTTGTTGAGAAAATTTGAATCTTGTTGAGAATTTTTGCATCTATATTCATCAGGGATAGTGAACTGTATTTCTCTTTTTGTGTTGGATTTTTACCTAGTATTAGTATCAGTGTGAAGTTAGGGTCATAAAATGATTTGGAGAGAATGCCATCATTCTTAATTGCCTGGAATATTTTATATAGGATTGGTATCTGATCCTCCTTGTATGCTTTATAGAATTTCACTGAAACCTGTCTAGTCTAGGGTTTTTTTTAATCTTTGTAAGTGGTTTTCTTATGATGAAGTCAATTTCCTGTGTTGTTATTGATCAATTTAGTGTCTCAATGTCTTCTTATTTCAAACTTGGGCAGTTGTGTCAGAAAGTCCTCCATTTTATTTAAATTATCAAGTTTTTTTTTCATAAAAGTGGGCATAATAATCTTTGATAATCTTTTGTATTTCTTCCAGATCAGTTGTGATTTTGATCTTTTGCAAATATGATTTTGTATATTTGGGCTTTCTCTTGGTCATTTTGTCTAGGGAACCATCAATATTGCTTATCCTTACTAAGAATTAGCTTTTTGTTTTGTTTGATTTTTTTCTATGATATTTTTGTCTTCTATGTCCTATATATGGGCTTTTACTTTGGTGATGTGGATTCTTCTGCTAAACTTAGATTTCTGGTGGTCTTGTGTTTCCATCTCCCTTAGGTGACTTGTTAGGCTGTTAACTTGTGATTTTTCCATTTTCTTGATGTGTGTTTGTAGAGACATAAATACCCCACTGAGATTTGCTTTCTTGACATCCCAGAGATTTGGTAAGATATTTCTTCATTTTAATTTGCTTCTAGGAATCTTTTAATTTTTATTTTTATTTCTATGTTGTCCCAAGAGTCATTCAGAATCATGCTGTTTAGCGTCCATGTGTTTGTGGGGTTAGGAGAAATTTTGTTGATGTTGATATATATTTTTATTACACTGTGGTCTGAGAATGTGCATGGCAGTATTCCAATATTATGACAAGTATTTATGCCTGTCTTATTGCTGAGGATGTGATTGATCTTGGAGTATGTTCCATGTGGTGATAAGTAGAATGTATATTCTGTGGTTGTCGGGTGAAATGTATGTTTTAGGAACACTGGTGCTCTGTGTTGGATGCATCTATGTTTAGGATGGATATTTCTTGTTGATGGGTTGAGTCTTTCATCATTATGTAGTTTCCTTTATATGTTTTTTAATTTTGGTGGTTTAAAGGTCATTTTGTTTGATATTAAGTTTGCAATTTCTGTCTCTTTTGTGATACATTTGCCTGGACATTTGTTTTCCATCCTCTAATGTTGAGTCTTCTTGTGTCCTTTGTGGTGAGAATTTTCTGGAAGAAGAAAATTACTGGTTATGTTTTTTTTTAATCCAGTTTGGCATGCTGTGTCTTTTCAGTGGTGCATTTAGTCCATTCATGTTCAGGCTGCTTACTATAATATGTTTATCCCCATCATGAGGTTCTTATAAGGTTTTTTGTGTTTGTGTGTTTTCAAGTTTGTAGTTGGTATGCATTGTCTGTTCATTTTGTGTTCTCCTGTTCTCTTGGGAAGTATGTGGTTGTTCTTTCTTCTGTGCTTAATACATTTTAAAGCATCTGCATAATCTCTTAGGGTTTGGTTGTCTGGGAAGAATTTCATTTCTCCATCACTGATGAATTTGAGCTTGGTTGGGTAGGAAATTATTGGTTGAAATTGTTTATCTTTGAAGACTTTGAAAATTGGACTCCAGTCTTGTCTAGCTTGTAGGGTTTCTACTGATAGTTCTGCTGCTGTTCTGGTTGTTTTTTCCCAGTAGGTAGTCTGACTTTCTCTCTTGCTGCCTTTAGGATTTCTTCATTTGTACTTACTTTGTGTAGGTAAATTACATGTGCCTAGAGGATGGTCTTCTCCTTTGATGTCTTGCAGGGGTTCTTTTTATCTCTTGTTTTTGGATGGCCATTCTCTGGTGAAATAGGGAAAGTTTTCTTGGATAACCTCCTGGAAAACTTGCTTCAAGATGTTTTACACCTCCCTTTCTTCTTCTAGGATACCACTCAGTAGTAGGTTTGACCTCCTGATATAATCATATGTGACTTGGAGGCTTTCTTTTTTCTTTCTGAGTTTTATTTCTATGTTTTTTACAGATCAGGTTAATTCCATACTTTGGACTCCAAGTTCTGAGATTCTTTCTTCTGCTTGATTAATTCTGCTTCCCATGTTTGTCATCTTGTTATTTATATACTGTATGAAGTTTTTATGGCCAAGATTTCTTTTATAAGTTCTTTTAGTGTTGCATCTGTTATTTTTAAGTCTTACTCACTTATTTTGTATTCTGGGGCCAGTCATTGGTGACTTCCATTGCTTGTGCTCTGAGGTCTGATTTTTCATGTTTTCTCTTTGATACACTAGAGATCACCTGTGTTCTTCTGATGATTTTTCCTCATTTGTGACAAAATTCTCTCTTTTCTGTTTAGTTTCTTTATTCATTGGTAGTGGGAGAGGTTTTTACTTCTGATGTTTGCTCAGCCTTCTATTCTGCCCTGATCAGAGCTCTGAATTTATTATATTTTGAAATAGAACTGAGGGTGGGAAGCTTTGCTCTTATAGTTTTGAGAGTTAAATAAGGTGGAGATGGGGAGCTCTGATTCAGAATCTTCTTATAATTCACAATGTTTACTGACTGAGGCATGGGTTCTCTGAGACCCACTTCTCACCACCATTCTATATAATGCTGGAATGGGAACATGTGTGTACCTCCTGAGTCCATGAAACAGAAACAGCAATGAGGAGAACAACAACAAAAAGAATGACATAGGATGGACAAAAATGTAAAAACATTAAAAATAAATAAAAAAACAAAAGCAGAAACCAAAACAAAAAACAATTAAACATATACACACCAAAACAAGCTGGAATCAACACAAGCAAAATAAAACAAAAAGAGCAACAAAATACAGGAAAACCAAACACACACACACACACACACACACACACACACACACACACAGATGCCCAAAGCAAAGGAGTAGGGAAAAAAAGGGAAAAAAGAAGGAATGCAAACTGAACCCTCACACATACATTCACACACATATTAAACTAAAAAAAAAGAGAGACTAATAACAACAAAAAAACACCAGGCTGAAAGATGAACACTCAATCATTCACATACACACATAAGGAGAAAACAAAAAATGAAAGAAAAAAGAAAAATGTTTGGGGGAATGCACATTTAACACTCACATACACATTGAGGCAAAAAGTAAAAATGAAATAAAAAACGAAAAAACAAAATCAACTTGCCCTCTTGTGGCAGGTTTTGTAACTGCTCCTCGCAGCTGCTCCAACTTGCCCTCTTGTGGCAGGTTTTGTAATTGCTCCTCTCAGCTGCTCACAGGTTAGTCCTTCTGCTCTCAAGTGTGCAGCATTGTCCACATTCACAGTCTCTCCAGTGTCCAGCCCAGGGAAGGAGAAAGAGTGATGGGTGAGGGTGAGCTTCCGTCCTCCACTCTCACTCTCATATGGTCAGAAGGATCCCCTCTGGTGGGGTGGCGAGGGAATGTCTCTTCCCCAGGTACTGTGGGGAGGGTGCCATTATAGGTCCTTTTATCATGGCTGACATCTAGGCTCCACCTGGGTTTGTCCCTCTCAGTTGTGCTCCAGCACTGTGTGTCTGATGTTCAGAGTATTGCATGAGGGAAGAGGTTGGATCAGCCCAAATTCATGATGGATCTCTTTGGGGGTCTTCCTCATCCTTTTCTGGTCAAACCCTTTGTCTCACAGCTGAATCAGGGTAGGGGCTTGGATACCTGAGACTCAGCACTTGTCCTATCCCTCCAAAGTTTGGGTTTTCAGGATATTTCCTCCGAGTCATGATCAACCCCTGAGTAGTTGACTTTTCTGTCACAGATATCAGGTCTGTCACTCTGTGGTAAGCAAGTGGGAGATTTTCCCTGACCAGTTTTCAAAATGATGGCAGGGTGCCTGCTTCTTGTTCTCCAGTGGGGCTCTGTCTCTGTTCTCCCTCTCTGGCTCTTGCTGCCAGTGTCCAACCAGGTGCTGTGATAGTGAGGCAGAGACTGGAGCCAGCAGTCACTTCCTGCAGCTTCTTCCTGGGAAGGGCTCTGTAGATTCTTTTAAAATGTTGCTCAGCTTCTGCACTCTGGGAAATGCTAGGGTCCAAGTAGAGCAGCTGTGTCACCAATTGTTTCACCAAGAGAGCCCTTGCCACTTACTCTGGAGTCCCAACTCTGTCAGCCACTCCCACACTGTGGGGGGGGCCAGCCCCTGCAGAAAGATTTAGGGGGTCCCTAGAAGGTGTGGCAGCATCAGTGATTATTCTGGAGAAAGAAAGAGAGAGACAGGGTGAGAAAGAAAGAGATTGGACTCTAGTGCAGAAGCTGATTCTGTAGGAGGGATAGATATTAAAAGAAAGAAAACGGACAACTGTTCAATGGATTGAGCAGAAGCCATTTATTGGAAGTTACAGTGGGTATTTATCCCCAAATTTTACACAGACAGTCTCACAAGTCTTTCACGTGAACACAAAAGCCAGGTGGATGAGGGGCATCCCCCACCCACCAGGTGTTTCCTCAGGCATGAGGAAGGACAATCCCAATTAAATCACAAGACATTTACATGAACACAAAGCCAGGTGGGTGAGGGGCATCCCCCACCCACCAGGTGTTTCCTCAATCATGAGGAAGGGCAATCCCAAAATTATCTCACTGTTCCTCATGCTTGGTTAATATTCCTCAAAAGCAATACAATTTCTAACATCATAATATTCCAATGATCAATAACTTTTAAAACTTATGCATGCACAGCACCTAATGACCAATTTAAATCCTAATTCCTTTCTATTTTACACTAACTCTACCTACACTATAGAAACTCTTAATTATAGCCAAAACCAGTTCCTAAGGAATGCGACCCAGCTAAAAGATCTCTAATTCCTAATCCTAATATATAAAGCTGATCATCAGCAATAAATCTTCTAAAAATAAAACCCAAATATAAACTGTAAATTGTACTAAGGCCAAAACCACAATGGTAGAAAATGGGAACAATGAAATTTCTAAAGTTAGCTGTATTCTTATTAAACCTCAAAATATCATGATTGATCATGCTTGAACTAACATAATTCCCTGATGTGACCTATTCTACAACACTTTCTATGAATAAAATAAATTCAATTTCTACAATAAGTAGAAAAACCCTACACTAACTGTAGCTAAAACCAGTTTAAAAGAATACAGCCCAGTCCAAAGTACCCACCGGGTCCTTAGGAATGTGGCCCAGCCCAAAGTTCATGCTGGGCCGTTTCTAGTAACTCTAGATAATTATCAATATTATTAGGGTTCAAACAGCACTAATTCTACAAATATACTTTTAAATCTTAAAAGAAGCTTGTACCATATTAAAGGGTCCCAAATGTGACCTGAGTTTGAATTATGTTAAGTTGAAAGCCGAAACCACAGTCTGTGAGAAAAGGGAACAATGAACTCCTAAAGTAAGGCATGCCTGTCGTACTCTCAGAACTTCATGCTTAGATCATCAAAGTCCCTGCTAGTGGGATGTGCCAAACAGCAAAGAAGGGAAGAGGGCATGGGTCATCAGCTCCTGAACTCATTCTAGTGGTCTCAGGGTCTGCAGCCCACCTGGATTCCTAACGCTCAGGTGGGCTTCCATGGCCGGCTCCCATCACCACACCCACCTAACCACAGACATGTATCCAAAATTGTTCATACATGCACTCATTCACACTGGGACTTGCATAGTCTGACTGGATCCGTGGCCATCTTACTTCAGGGATCCATAATAATTTCAAATGTATGTTTTTGAAGTTTTCTTAATTAAAGCTCAGTCTCACTGCTTAGAAATAATTGTTAATATTTTTAGTTTCACTCTGGATTCTGGGTTCTTCCATTTCCCTTCTCTCTGCTAAAAAAAAAAAAAAATCCAGTATTTGAAGCTGAGTCTGCCTAGACAATAACAAATCTATGTTCTAAAGCCTTTTCTAATTTTTATTTTCTGTGTCCATATTTGTCCTAGATGATGGTGTTTTGTAAATAAAATTCTTTTTTTAATTTATTGTGTAGTTTCTATGAATTTCATTATTTTCTCAATTAGACAAAATCCACATCCACATATTTGTTCAAAATATGCCTTTTAGATTTTGAGATTTTCTATAAAACTGTTAAGAAGCAACATCCTTAAGATTATTAGAAATTATATTCTTTTGATGGAAAAGATTTGCAAGACATGTTATTAAGATTCTTAGGTGGTTCTAGCTTCTTGGAAGTCTGAGGTGGAAGAATCCTCTGAACCCAGTAGGTCAAGACTGCAGTGACCATGAGTGTGCCACTGCACTCCAGCCTGGGCAACAGAGTGAAATGAGACACCAAGTCAAACAACAGCAACAACAACAAAAAAACCTTTGGTGGAGTCATGTCTGTTTGTGTCACCTATTTAAATATTTATGGTGTGCTAACAAAAGATTATATAGTTACACCTTTGTTACACACCATATTTAAAACATTTTCCTTGACAGTATTCTGGATTCTTTCTCTGTTCAAATATTATTTATCAATTTTAACATTAATAATAAGATAATCAGAATAATAAATGGTTTTATATCCATGAAGACTCAAGCAACTTTATACTTAGCAGTTATCACACTAGCTTATTGCTCTTCCTCATATTTTATTGTAGACAACATGAAGAAGGTAATCCACACCTTCATTCCCTGCCCAAGAATCTCCTTAGCTAGATCATCAGGTTAATATGTACATTTTCTATTTTCCATGTGACTGCAGGTAACAGCGTTGCTAAACATTTTGTCACAATAGGACAAGAACCCATTTCCTACAGCTTCTAGTACTATTGCCCTCATTTTCCTTTAAGCTTTTATTGACAGTTTCCTCAAGGGCCCCCAAGGGCTTTTGCTTGTAGTTTCTTTGAGACCCTTCTAATTTTTCTCTGGTATCAGGTTCTCATATCTCTTCTGCATGTTTAAGTTTTTTTTATGGTATTATTTATTTATCAGGTACCAAATATTTTAAATTATTATTGCTTTGTAACATACCCACACAAAATTTAGTGACAAAACAAACACATATTTATTATCTGTCATGATTCTGAGAATTGGTTGAGTTAGCTAGTTGGTACTTGCTTACATTCTCTCAATCTCTTTCAGGGATACC
>NW_007241868.1:1268-4082 GCF_000164805.1 Carlito syrichta | reverse complement strand
AATGATATTTTTTTCCCTCAGGATTTTGAAGATATTACTCTATTATATATTGGTTTCTACTGCTGACCCTGATCCCTGAATAATCTCTCACCAGTACCTTTGGCTGTTTTAATAATTATCTACCTACAATAAATTTATTTCTTCATCTTTGCAGTTCCATTATTTTTTTGTGAAGAGCCTCCATGTAACTATCTCTTTTTATTATTCTTTTTGGAATTTACTTGACTCAAGTATTAGTATATCTAATTAATTCTGGAAAATCTTTAGCCATTATCATTTTTCATATATTCATTTTATTTAATCTCTACATTCAATTATTTCATTAGATACATTTTGAACTTTCTGACTTTATTTTTTATATTGTCAATTGATTTTCATGTATTTTCTATATTTCTATTTGTGTGTAACATATTTTAGGTTACTTCTTGTAACATATCTTAGGTTTTTTTTGATATGCCATATTTCTCTCTTCAACTATGTTAAGCCAGTTTTATCTACTCACTAAATTCTAATATTAAGGTATGTTTTATATCATATGTTTACGTATTCTTAATTATTAATAAACTTTATTAATTAATGTTCTTTTTTTGAGTTATCACTCAGTAACTCAGGCTGGAATGCAGTGGCACTATCGTGGCTCATCACAGACTCAATATGCTGGATTTAGGCAATCATTTCTCCTCAGCCTCCCAAGTAGCTGGAACTACAAGCCCATGCCATCACATCTGGCTAATTTTTAAAAAATTTTTTGTAGAGATGAGGTTGCACTATGTTTGTCAAGCTGTTCTCAAACTCTTGGGCTCAAGCAATTTTCCTGTCTCAGTCTCCCAAAGTCCTGGGATTACAGGTGTGAGCAGCTGTGCTTGACCTTTGCTATTTTTTATATGTTTCCTCAATGTCAATAGTTTCAAATGATTTTATAATACATCTATCCTTTATTTTTTAATGATATTAAATATATTTAATTTTGATATCTGATAATGGTGATATCTGATAATTTTGCAAGCTTGGTTTTATAGTTATTTTTGTTTTGATATTTCTTATAACTTGCTCCGTTAAGGACTTAACAAAATTTTTCTGTAATTCTATTCAGATGAAAAATTTGAATCCAGTGTATTAGAAGAAGAAAATAATTGTTTCTGTCATGTTTCTCCAATATTAACCACCGATGAAAAGTTAAATAAATTGCATGCTTTTTTTGTTTTTTCTTTTGAATTTTTTTTTTAGGGAGGAAGGGAAGAGCATAAAGTTGACATGAATTTTAGACCCAACCCATGTGAGAGCAGACCTGAATTTATGAATCTTCAAGTAGTCTTCTCCTCCTTCCATTTTTCTATGACCTTTTCTTTTTCACCTTCTTCTTCTCCATGAAAACCATGATGGGGGGGAGACGAGGCAAGATGGCAATGGCATAGGTGAACCGGTGAGATTCTCTGAACGTGAGTTCCCAAAAAGGTTATTACTTCTCTACCCCCATCCCCCAGCCCACCACCAACCGTGCTGGGGTCAGGCCCGGGAACTTCAGTCCCACGCAAGGCCAGATATTGTGCCCCCCCAACTGCTGTCGTTCTACTCTTGTGTGGAAGTCTCCGGTCCCAGCCCCCTCCAGATCCCTCCCCGGTTGCATTGTCTCCAGCCCAGCCTGGGCACCCGGCACCAAGCCGCCGGTCACACAGGGAGGCTCTGGGCACCTGCCCCTCAGAGACACCGGTCTCATTCCAGGCTGAAGTACTCTGTAGGATCCCAGTGCCACTCTCGCTGCCCACAGCCTGCCCTTTGGAACTTTGGAGCTCTGGAACTCCGGGTCCACCCTGGCTGAGGCACTCAGCGTGAGACCCCAAGCTGGAGGATCCAGACTAGCCGAGAAAAACAGATCTGCTTAAACTGCCTCGCCATTCTCCAGGCAGAGACTTCCATTGCCCCGCCCACCTAGCAACAAACTTTACCTCATGTCCTAAGGCCAGGTATTGCAGCGTGCGGGGAAGTTTTGGGTCCCTGCTCCCTCCGGCTCTCTCCCTGGTTGCATTGTCTCCAGCTTGGCACCTAGCACCGCTGGTCACACAGGGAGGCTCTGGGCGCCCGCCCCTCAGAGACACTGCTCCCATTCCTGGCTGAAGTACTCTGTAGGGTCCCAGCACCACTCTCGCCGCTTACAGCCTGCCCTTTGGAACTTTGGAGCTCTGGAACTCTGGGTCCACCCTGGCCAAGGCACTCAGCATGAGACCCCAAGCTGGAGGACCCAGACAAGTGGAGAAAAACAAATCTGCTTAAACTGCCTCGCCATTCTCCAGGCAGAGACTTCTATTGCCCCGCCCACTAGCAACAAACTTTACCTCATTTCCTAAGGCCAGGTATTGCAGCGTGCGGGGAAGTTTTGGGTCCCTGCTCCCTCCGGCTCTCTCCCTGGCTGCATTGTCTCCAGCTTGGCACCTAGCACCGCTGGTCACACAGGGAGGCTCTGGGCGCCCGCCCCTCAGAGACACTGCTCCCATTCCTGGCTGAAGTACTCTGTAGGGTCCCAGCACCACTCTCGCCGCTTACAGCCTGCCCTTTGGAACTTTGGAGCTCTGGAACTCCGGGTCCACCCTGGCCAAGGCACTCAGCATGAGACCCCAAGCTGGAGGACCCAGACAAGTGGAGAAAAACAAATCTGCTTAAACTGCCTCGCCATTCTCCAGGCAGAGACTTCTATTGCCCCGCCCACCTAGCAACAAACTTTACCTCATTTCCTAAAGCCAGGTATTGCAGCATGCGGGGAAGTTTTGGATCCCTGCTCCCTCCAGCTCTCTCCCGGGCTGCATTGTCTCCAGCCCA
>NW_007241868.1:0-804 GCF_000164805.1 Carlito syrichta | reverse complement strand
TCAGTTCCTAAGGCAACAGCACGAAACAGGAGACAAAGCCCCACCCCTATGCCACAATGAAAAACAAAAGGGAGAAGCTGGAATCAGAGATCACAGAAGTGACTCTAGTCTGATCGCTTATTTTGGCTTATGATTTTATCATTTTAACTGTTGGTCTAGATTATGTTTGGTGTTTACCTTCTGACTTATACTGTTTCTTGATTTTTTTGGCCTGTCTCTGTGTAGCTATCAGTATCCTTTAGGGAATCTTTCTTACCTGTCTTTTTTCACTTCTCCCCAGCCCTGTGTCTCTCTCTCACCTGATAGTTGGTATGTATACCTGTTTTCCCTCTCGCACTTCTCTCTTTCGCTTATTTTGACTTATGATTTTATCATTGTAACTGTTGGTTTAGGTCACGTCTGTTGTTTACCTTCTGATCTACACTGTTTCTTGATTTTATTGACCTGTTTCTGTGTAGCTATCAGTACTCCTTAGGGAATCTTTCTTACGTGTCTTTCTTCACTTCTTCCCGGCCCTGTGACTCTTTCTCACCTGATAGCTGGTATGTATATTGGTTATCCCTCTTGCACTTCTCTCTTTCACTTATTTTGACTTATGATTTTATCATTGTAACTGTTGGTTTGTATCACGTTTGTTGTTTACCTTCTGACTTACACTGTTTCTCCATTTTATTGCCCTGTCTCTGTGTAGCTATCAGTAATCTTTAGGGAATCTTTCTTACATGTCTTTCTTCACCTCTTCCTAGCCCTGTGTCTTGTTCTCACCTGATAGTTGGTATGTATATCTGTTTTCCCTCTCGCACT
>NW_007241867.1:0-1049 GCF_000164805.1 Carlito syrichta | reverse complement strand
GAAATGGAGGACTTTCTGACATCATACAACCTACCTAAGTTGGAACAAGAAGAAATTGAGACCCTAAATAAGCCAATAACAATCAAGGAAATCGACTCCGTAATAAGAAAACTTCCTACAAAAAAAAGCCCTGGTCCAGATGACTTTCCAGCAGAATTCTACAAGACATTCGAGGAGGAGCTGATACCAATCGTACTGAAGGTATTCCAAGCGATTGAAAAAGATGGAACTCTCCCCAAATCATTTTATGAAGCCAACATCACATTGATACCCAAGCCAGGTAAAGATCCAACAAAGAAAGAGAACTACAGGCCAATATCTTTGATGAATATAGATGCTAAAATTCTCAACAAAATCCTAGCAAACCGGATTCAGCAATACATCTCAAAAATCATCCACCATGACCAAGTAGGCTTCATTCCTGGCATGCAAGGCTGGTTCAACATTCGTAAAACCATAAATGTAATTAAGTACATCAACAGTTGTCAAAACAAAAACCACGTGATCATATCATTAGATGCAGAAAAAGCTTTTGATAAAATCCAGCTCCCCTTCTTGATAAAAACCCTTGAACATCTAGGCATACGGGGAACATACCTCAAAATAGTAAAAGCCATCTATGAGAAACCCACAGCCAGCATATTCCTAAATGGACAAAAATTGGAACCAATTCCCCTGAAAACTGGAACTAGATAAGGATGCCCACTCTCTCCCCTCCTGTTCAACATAGTATTGGAAGTCCTGGCTAGAGCAATCAGAGAAGAGGAGGCAATCAGAGGTATTCAAATAGGAAAAGAGGAAGTCAAGTTATCTCTCTATGCAGATGATATGATGGTGTACCTTGAAAACCCAAGAGAATCTGTCAAAGGCCTCCTTACATTGATAAAGGCCTTTGGCAAAGTCTCAGGATACAAAATAAATGTACAAAAGACAATCGCATTTCTATACACCAATAATAAACAAACAGAACCCAAATAAAAAGCACAATTCCATTCACAATAGCCACAAAAAAATGAAATACCTTGGTATCTTCCTAACCAGAGACGTGA
>NW_007241866.1:0-7040 GCF_000164805.1 Carlito syrichta | reverse complement strand
CAATTTCAACCAAGAATAACCTACCCAGACAAGCTAAGCTTCATCAGTGAGGGAGAATTAAAATCTTTCCCAGATATCCAATCCCTAAGAACTTATGCAGCCACAAAACCATCTCTACATGAAATACTTAAGAAAGTACTAAACACAGAAGAAAAGGAAAAAAGAACAACGTTCTTCACAAGAGTACAGGGAAAAGAATAAAATATACATGAACCAACCCCAAAAGCAAAAGAAAGACAAAAAAAAAAAAAAAAGAAAAAGAAAAAAGAAAAAACCAAGTGGAAGAACAATAACTCAATAAGAACTCCATGATAGGGATGAACTCTCACATTTCAATAATTAGTCTAAATGTGAATGGACTAAACGCACCACTGAAAAGACATAGAATGACAAAATGGATAAAATATCACCAGGCAACAATATACTGCCTTCAAGAGACCCATCTCACTAGAAAGGACATACACAGACTCAAAGTAAGAGGATGGGAAACAAATTTTCAGGCAAATGGAACACAAAAGAAAGGAGGAGTCGCGATCCTAATTTCAGACAAAATACCATTTAAGCTATCAAAAATTAAAAAAAGATACAGAGGGCCACTACATAATGATAAAAGGTTCACTCCATCAACAAGAAATATCTATCCTAAACATATATGCACCCAACATAGGCGCACCAACATTCATAAAGCAACTTCTAGGAAAACTAAAGAAAGACATTGACTCTAACACCATAATAACTGGGGACTTTAATACACCACTCACAACCTTAGACAGATCATCAGGACAAAAAATCAGCAAGGAGATCCGGAACCTCAATGAGACTCTGGACCAAATGGACTTAATTGATACCTATCACAAAAGACCACAGAATACACATTCTACTCATCACCACATGGAACATATTCTAAGATCGACCACATAATTGGACACAAATCAAGTATAAGCAAATTTAAAAGGACTGAAATTCTGCCATGCACCTTTTCGGACCACAGTGGAATAAAAATAAACAATGACACCAACAAAGTCCCCCCAAAACCCACAAAGACATGGACACTAAACAGCATGATGCTAAATAACTCCTGGGTCAATGATGACATCAAAATAGAGATCAAAAGATACCTGGAAACAAATGAAAATAAAGAAACATCTTACCAAAATCTCTGGGATGCCTTAAAAGCTGTAATAAGAGGGGAATTTATATCCCTACAAACACACATGAGGAAAATGGAAGGAACAGAAATTGACAACCTAACAAGCCACCTAAAGAAGCTGGAAAAGCAAGACCACAAAGACCCTAATTTCAGCAGAAGAATCCAGATCACCAAAATAAAAGCCCAAATCCAGGACATAGAAGACAAAAAGATAATACAAAAAATCAATGAAACAAAAAGCTGGTTCTTCGAAAGGGTAAACAAGATTGATGGTCCCCTAGCTAGACTGACCAAGAAAAAACGAGAAAAAAACCAAATAAGCATAATGAGAAACACAAAAGATGAAGTCACATCTGTCCCTGACGAAATACAAAAGATCATTAGAGACTACTACGTACACTTGTATGGAAACAAATTTGAAAACCATAAGGAAATGGAGGACTTTCTGACATCAAACAACCTACCTAGGTTGGAACAAGAAGAAATTGAGACCCTAAATAGACCAATAACAATCAAGGAAATCGACTACGTAATAAGAAAATTTCCTACAAAAAAAGCCCTGGTCCAGATGGCTTTCCAGCAGAATTCTACAAGACATTCAAGGAGGAGCTGATACCAATCCTACTGAAGGTATTCCAGGCGATTGAAAAAGATAGAACTCTCCCCAAATCATTTTAGGAAGCCAATATCACATTGATACCCAAGCCAGGTAAAGATCCAACAAAGAAAGAGAACTACAGGCCAATATCTTTGATGAACATCGATGCTAAAATTCTCAACAAAATCCTAGCAAACCGGATTCAGCAATACATCTCAAAAATCATCCACCATGACCAAGTAGGCTTCATTCCCTGGCATGCAAGGCTGGTTTAACATTCGTAAAACCATAAATGTAATTAAATACATCAACAGATGTCAAAACAAAAACCACATGATCATATCATTAGATGCAGAAAAAGCTTTTGATAAAATCCAGCACCCCTTCTTGATAAAAACCCTTGAACATCTAGGCATACGGGGAACATACCTCAAAATAGTAAAAGCCATCTATGAGAAACCCACAGCCAGCATACTCCTAAATGGACAAAAATTGGAACCAATTCCCCTGAAAACTGGAACTAGACAAGGATGCCCACTCTCTCCCCTCCTGTTCAACATAGTATTGGAAGTCCTGGCTAGAGCAATCAGAGAAGAGGAGGCAATCAGAGGTATTCAAATAGGAAAAAGAGGCAGTCAAGTTATCTCTCTATGCAGATGATATGATGGTGTACCTCGAAAACCCAAGAGAATCTGTCAAAGGCCTCCTTACATTGATAAAGGCCTTTGGCAAAGTGTCAGGATACAAAATAAATGTACAAAAGACAATCGCATTTCTCTACACCAATAATAAACAAACAGAAACCCAAATAAAAAACACAATTCCATTCACAATAGCCACAAAAAAATGAAATACCTTGGCATCTTCCTAACTAGAGATGTGAAAGAACTTTACAATGAAAATTACAAAACACTGCTCAAAGAAATCAAAGATGACATGAACAAGTGGAAAAATATCCCATGCTCATGGATCAGAAGAATCAACATTGTGAAGATGTCCATCTTACCTAAGGCAATCTACAAATTCAATGCAACACACATCAAATTACCAACAACATTCTTCTCAGACCTAGAAAAAACAACACAGGAATTCATATGGAAACACAAACGTCCAAGAATAGCCAGAACAATCCTCAGCAAAAAAAACAAAGCAGGTGATATCACAATACCAGACTTCAAACTTTACTATAAAGCTACAATCATCAAAACAGCTTGGTATTGGTACAGGAACAGGCATATAGATCAATGGAACAGAATTGAGATTCCAGAAGCAAAACCTCAATTCCTCAACCAACTCATCTTTGACAAAGCCCCCACCACCTGCCAATGGGGAGAGGAGAACTTATTCAGTAAATGGTGCTGGAAAAACTGACTGACCACATGCAGAAGATTGAAACAGGACCCCTATCTATCCCCATGCTCAAAGATTAACTCCAAATGGATCAGAGACCTAAATGTAAAACCTCAAACCATAAGAACCTTAGAAAAGGAAGGAAATACTCTCATGGAAATCGGAACTGGCATCCAATTCCTGTACAAAACCAAACCCACAGGACTTAAGAGAGAAGATAGACAAATGGGACCTTATTAAACTGACAAGCTTCTGCAAAGCCAAAGAAACCATCAAGAGAGCAGGGAGACAGCCTACAGACTGGGAAAAAGTATTGGCCAACTCTAGGTCTGACAAAGGCTTAACATCCTGGATCTACAAGGAACTGAAACGTACTGAAAAGAAGAAAACAAACAACCACATTATAAAATGGGCAAAAGACATGAACAG
The DNA here is from genome assembly GCF_000164805.1 of Carlito syrichta. Taxonomy (NCBI): domain Eukaryota; kingdom Metazoa; phylum Chordata; class Mammalia; order Primates; family Tarsiidae; genus Carlito; species Carlito syrichta. The sequence goes on along the minus strand of NW_007241866.1, from coordinate 3,513 downwards.
ACACTTCACAAAAAAAGACATTCGAGCAGCCAACAAACACATGAAGAAATGCTCAACCTCACTAATCATCAGGGAGATGCAAATCAAAACCACACTGAGATACCACCTAACTCCAGTCAGAATGGCAATTATCAACAACTCAAAAAATAACAGCTGCTGGAGAGGGTGTGGTGAAAAGGGAACACTTCTACACTGTTGGTGGGAGTGTAAACTAGTGCAACCTCTGTGGAAAGCAGTGTGGCGATTCCTAAAAGCTCTAAAAATTGACCTTCCATATGACCCTGCAATCCCCCTACTGGGAATATACCCTGAAGAACACAAATCACTCTATAAAAAAGATACCTGCACACGTATGTTTATCGCAGCGTTGTTCAAAATAGCAAGAACCTGGAAACAACCATGCTGCCCATCAAAAGAGGAGTGGATTAAAAAAATGTGGTACATATACACGATGGAATACTACACAGTCATAAAAAAGAACAAAATCATGAATTTCACAGCAACCTGGATGGAACTAGAGTCTATAATACTGAGTGACCTCTCGCAGAAACAAAGATCAGAATATCACGTGTTCTCACTCATATAATGGACCTTCAACATCCTATGGAATACTATAAGAAAATGACTGACGGTACTGGGAAACTATGGGGGGGCAGGGGGATGGGATTAAGTGTAGCAAATATCTGTCTAAGGCTGGGAAAACACCTCTTATCAACAGGGTGCCTGAATGAAACATAATTGTACACCTAACCCTTAACTGTACCCCAGAAAACCATAATAAAAAATACTGATTAATTATAAAAAAAAAAAGAAGGAATACTAATCACACACAAACACACACACACAACTCCAGAATGTGTTTAATAGAAACATAATGTAATTTTCTTGGCATAAGCAAATCTTTGCTTAGGTAATATGGATGTCCTAACTTTTCACTTTTATGATCTAATTTTATTAGTGCTTGTATCAAAGGCCAGAGTCTTTTTATCCATCATAAGTTTTCTTAGCTTTGCTTTGGGGTCTAGTGTTAAAATATTTGAAATAGTTCTGGTACCATTTTAGTTGAAAAGCGATTTTCTTTTTATGCCAAGATATAAAATGCAGGTGTAAAGATAACTATTATTCTTGAGGCTTTCTTGTCCTTTCTGGCTGGAAAGACTATTTCCAGCTTTGGGCTCTGAATACAACCTGTTCTGATAATCTCACATGTCTTTTTAGTCAACAATATTCACTCATTGCTTGTTCTTAAGCAATTTTATTATGCATATGAGTAACACAAATAAATGTAAGACAAGTTCTTAACCCTTACTGAGCTGATGGTCTAAGAGAAGAAAGGCAAATATATCACATTATAAACAATTATAGCTCTGCCATAGCAGCAATGTGCTTAAATCCCAGTTGAGAAGCCAAATGGCAATGAGAGATGTTTTGCTTTGAAATGACAATTTATAATTATGCCCATGACAAAAACCACAAGGTTATACCTTAAGATGGAGGATTAAACAAAAATGTTTAGTATTTTGTTCAACATTAGGGTGGCCGGATTTTGGTTCTAGATTAACAATTTTTAAAACACCTGAAAATCGTCTGTGTGTATGTGTGTGTGTGTGTGTGTGTGTGCGCACACGTGTGCGCACGCGTGCACGTGTGCACGCATGCATGTGTGTGAGTGTTGTTGGAGAAAGAGGTGAACAGGGTGGGAGCAGTATCCTGAAGCTGTAGATGGGTAGATGGTGCATTGCTTTAGGGACAGAATCTCAGTTCATGCAAAGTCTCCTTCTTTGCTGTCCAGTGGATGGGATGGAATATACTAAAGAGTTAAGAAGACATGTTTCTCCTGCATAGCCCTAGCAGACAGCATCAGGTAATGCCAAAACAGGGATTCAGAGTGTGTGATATGGCAGTCAGTTTTATCCACGAGTATTCAGGCCAAATCCAAATTATTACAATCATACATTTTCTACCCTCACCCCATATATCTGGTCATTATCATTAGTAGACTTTTTTGATCCTATTTGAGAAACTTTGTGCAAGTTTCTAGGCACAGCATGGGCCCTTCCCTGAAATGTCCACCCTCTCAGTTCTCTTTACCTCTAGTCTTGCATTAGGCATCCCTTCATTCAAAGATTCTTTACAAACTTTTCTGTTTCCCAACCATCACCATGGCACCCTCTGCTGGGTTCCATGGAGCAACTTAACACGCTCTCTCTTAAATGTCATGCTGCCTTGCCTGCATGCTTTCTCCATTTAAGTCAGGGACCATTTAAGTGAGACATTCAGAAACATTTGAGAAACATTGCTATTTCCAAATAACAAAAGACCTTTTAATCATACCTAGTAGGTTCACCTACTAAAATCTGTAATAATTTACTTAGAGGAAATTATAGTCATAAGCTTTATATATGCATTTTCAGTGTATAGACTGTCAGTCTGATAAATATCCAACATCTTTCCATTTTATTCTTTCTTTAATATCTCATCACAGGCAGTACCATGAAGACCTTGTGGTATGCCAGTCTCATCTTTGTGGAAGATATGTTGCCTTGATTCTCAGTTCTGAAAAGATGGACAATCAGCTGATGATCCTCACAAGTTAGAGGCATTTAAGAAAAAATTATTGTTCAGAAGCATTTAGATGTTGTTTAGACTTTTATTCTCTGGGTTGGTTGTGTTTAGTACTCTTAAAATCTAAACAGTTATGCTGAACATGCTGAATTAACTTAATGGGTTGGTCTTGAATCCTCAAGGGGCCACATGTTTGGTAGATGTGGCAGGTCTCCTCTTCCCGGTATCACAACCAGCATGAGGCAGTCATGCAGACATCAGGTAAAACAGTCTTGCAGCCAAATCCCTCAATTTGTACAGCTTGTTTAGAGCCCACAAATTAAAAAAAGGAAAAGAAGACTTGATGGTTCATGATGAGCTGTCTACGAGTTTGCCTGGACATTTGCAGCCTCTGAGATCATGTCTGAGGACCCAGAAGCGTCTGACGGCAGTGCCCATGCAGTAAGAAGCCAACTTAGTAATTTGAGTTTTATTAGCCATCTGACTAACCTACTGTGCTTCCTAGAGCAGTCTGCCATGTATGTTGTAACAAGGTGATGATTAAAAATATGAATAATTGAGGAGATGGGGCAAGATGGCGACGACATAGGTGAACTGGTGAGATTCTCTGAAAGTGAGTTCCCAAAAAGGCTATTACTTCTCTTCCCCCATCCTCTAGCCCACCACCAGCTGTGCTGGTGCCAGGCCCGGGAACTTCAGTCCCACGCAAGGCCAGATATTGCGGCCCCCCCCACTGCTGCTGTTCTACTCGTGTGTGGAAGTCTCCGGTCCCAGCCTCCTCCAGATCCCTCCCCGGCTGCATTGTCTCCAGTCCAGGCACCTGGCACCAAGCCGCCGGTCACACAAGGAGGCTCTGGGTGCCCGCCCCTCAGAGACACGGGTCTCGTTCCTGGCCGAAGTACTCTGTAGGGGGCCCAACGCCACTCTCGCCGCTCACCGCCTGCCCTT
>NW_007241865.1:0-6780 GCF_000164805.1 Carlito syrichta | reverse complement strand
GGTGGCGCAGCCAGTAATCCCAGCACTTTGGGAGGCTGAAGCGAGTGGATTGCCTGAGTCCACAGGTTCGAGACCCACCCGGGCAATTTGGCGAGACCTTGTCCATACAATAAACTAAAAAATTAGCTGGGCATGGTAGCGCGTGCCTGTAGCTCCGGCTACTTGGAAGGCTGAGGTGGAAGGATTTCCAGAGCCCAGAGGTCAGGGCTGCGGTGGCTGGGAGTGTACCACTGCACTCCAGTCTGGGTGACAGAGTGAAACTCCAACTTGAAAGAAAAGAAAAGAAGGAAGGAAGGAAGAAGGAAGGAAAGAAGGAAAGAAAGGAAGGGGAAAAAAAAGAAAGAAGGAACAAAGGAAAGAAAGAAGGAAAGAAAAGGAAAAGAGAAGGAAGGAAAGAAGGAAGGAAGGAAGGAAAGAAAGAAGGAAGGGAGGGAAGGGGAGGGAGGAAGGAAATAAAGAAAAAGAAAGAAAGAGAAAAGAAAAGAACGCTGGGATATCAGACAAATTTTAAAAAGGCATGCAGCACGACTAGTAATACTAATCTGAAATAAAGAGGGACACTGTATAATGAGAAAAAGCACAACTGACAAGGTCAACATAGCAGCTTAAAATTGTAAGCACCAAAGCAGCAGCTAAATGTATAAGGCAATAACTATTAGCAATACAAGGAGAATTCAGTAATTTTGGTAGATTTGTCTTGTTAAAAATTGTGTGTGTGTGCATATATACAGATATATGCATAGCATATATACATACAGCTACATATATACATATATGTACATATATACATGCATATATACACTGCTAACATGTATACATAGAGCTCCATATATACCTAGAGCTACATATATGTTAGCTATATTGTTTGGAATTATGCAGACATAATAAAAGAGAAACTGAATAACAATTAACAGTCAATTAGGTGAACACTGAACTCTGAAGCTTCTTAAGGCAAAAATTTGTATTTTTTCTTATATGTCTAACAGATGTAAAAATCAATCATGCACTTATCTATACAATAAAAATTTTAAAAGAGCAGATTTTATAGGCAAGATTTTGATTACATTTGAATAAAATCAGAAATAAGCAATAAAAAGTTATCCAGAAAGTCTTTACTTGAAAATTAAAATACTATAAAAAATGACGCTTGGATATAAGAGAAAATTAAAAGTTACAATATTCACAGGAAGCAATAAAAAGTTCACTTCCTACTGAAATCTGAGCATACATAAACTTAAATTATGAACAAAACGATTAATGCCTCCTTTTTTAAAAGAATAACTATTTTAAAGAAAGATGCAAAAGTAACAATAAAAACTCTAAAGAAAACAGGTACGGCTCTAACAATGTAGTTCCATAAGATTATCAACAACAAAAACCAAAACCTTTATTCCAACAGTAAAATGCAAAGCTTTTTGCATTAACACAATGATCAACCTACTATGATCATTAAATGCTGTCATTCAACTTTGTTTTAAAGATTCTACCAATGCAATAAGACAAAATGAAATAATTTATGTGAATATTAAAAAATAAAAGCTAACATTATCTTTTTGGGAAAGAGATTCCAATAATTATAACAGAAACAACAGTAGTAACAAAAAAAAGAAAAAGAAAAAAAAAAATCCCAGCAGGGAACGGTATAATTCATGCCTATAATTCCAGCACTTTGGGAGGTTGACGTGGGAGAACTGCTTGAGCCTAGGAATTTGAGACCAGCCTAGGCAACATAGCAAGACCTTGTCTCTACAAAAAAATACAAAATTTAGCTGGGTGTGGTGGCACACACCTGTAGTCCCAGTTACTCGGGAGGCTAAGGCAGAACGATCACCTGAGCTAAGGAGGTCCAGCTGAGTGAGATATAATCGTGCTACTACACTCCAGCCTGGGTGACAAAGTGAGACCTCAACTCAAAAAAAAAAAAAAAAAAAAAGAGAGAGAAAAAGAAAAACAAATTCCCTAAAAACAATCAAGGAATACATTTACCAAATATCGAAACCACATGAAGAAAACAATGGATGGACACAAAATAATACTATGTCCTTTGATTAGAGAATGTAATAGCATAAAAATGAGAACTTTTAAAATTAATAGAATTCCAACCTTTCAAAATTTGTACAAAATTATCTCAACACTGAGGTGGAAGAATAAATACCAAGGAAGCTGGGCTCGGTGGCTCAGCCTATAATCTCACGCCTTTGGGAGGCTGAGGTGAGTGGATCGCCTGAGCCCGCGGGTTCGAGACCCGTCTGGGCAGCGAGACCTCATCTCTACAATAAATGAAAAAATCAGTCAGGCTTGGTAGCGCATGCCTGTAATTCCGGCTACTTGGAAGGCTGAGGCGGAAGGATCGCCGGAGCCCAGCAGGTCGAGGCTGCAGTGGCCGGGAGTGGCCACTACACTCCAGTCTGGGCGACACAGTGAGACTCCAACTCAAAAAAAAAAAAATACCAAGGAAGAGCCAAAAAAGCCCTGGACAAAGAATGATATAGAAGAACATATCTTACCAAATATTAAAACTTAACGGAAAGCCACAATACAAAAAATTATCATTGGAACTGAAATAAATCCCAACATATAAAGATTTTTTAAGTAATATAAAGAAAAACACTAAAGAAAAAAATATCTGCAATGCCTATTACAGGTTAATACAGAGGATTAACTTTCCATAATACAGGAGCTCTTACACATTTTGCTGAAAAAAGTAAGTTGCGTAATAAAAGTCAATGGGCAAAATATATAAATAAGCAGTTCATAGAAAAACAATTCTAAATGTTCAGATATTGTAACTAAGGGCTCAAATTAAAATAACAATGAATTAACACTTCTCACTAAACACATGGGAAGAAAATTAAAAGGAATGATTACCTCCTCCTGCCAGTCAGGATGTACAAAAAGTGTACTCGTATATATTTGGAAACATAAACTATTAACAATCTTTTCAGAATTGACAGTATTTATTAAAACTGCATAGGTCCCTCCACCTAGTGATTCCCCTCCTTAGAATACCTTCATACAGGATAAACATTCTTAATCCCCAAAGCCCCAAAATCCAAAACTTTTTTTAACCCTGACATGATATAGCAACACCTTTGCTTTCTGATGGTTTCAAACTGTTTCATGCACAAAATTACTAAAAATATGGTACAAAATCACCTTCAGGCTATGTGTATAAAGGTATATATGAAATATAAATGAATTTCACATTTAGACTTGGGTCCCATTTCCAAATTATCTCATAATTATCTCATAATCTCATACAAATATTTCAAAATCCAAAAAACCCAAATCGTAAAACATTTCAGGTCCTATGCATTTTGGATAAGAGAAATTCACCTTTTATTATGAAGTATTTGGCACCCATTAAAAAGAATTAGTTAGATCTACCATCAGGTAGAAAGCTATTATGTATCTCTGAGTGAAAAAAAAAAGAAAAAACTTTAAAATAAAAATGAATTTTTGCTTACTTTAAGAAGTTTTAAAAAGCAACCCACAAAATATAATTTAAAAGTTTACGGTAAACTTCTTGGGGAGGGGGTGCACGGGATTGGCAGTACCGGGAAACTGCAGGGGGGCACACCTCATCAACAAGGGTACCTTCTTAATGAACATTTGTATACCTAACCCTGAATTGTACCCCATATCTTTAAAATAAAAAATTCAGGCCGGGCACAGTGGCTCAAGCCTGTAATCCCAGCACTTTGGGAGGTCAAGGTAAGAGGATTACCTGAGCCAGCAGCCTCGAGGCCAGCCTGGGCAACATGGTGAGACCTCGTCTCTAAAATAAATCAAAAAATAAAAATAGCCAGGTATGGTAGCGTGCACCTGAGTTTCGGTGACTTGGAGGGATCGCCGGAGACCAGCAGGTTGAGGCTGCGGTGGCCGGGAGCGTGCCACTGCACTCTAGCCTGGGCGACAGAGTGAGACTCCAACTCAAAAAAACCAAAAATTAAAAAAAATTTTAAAAAGAAAGTTTGTGGTAAAAACCTGATGAATACGATTCCATTTGTACGAAATTATATACATCCATATCTTTATACACAAAGTTATCTAACGTGGCCATCAAAATGTAGTTATGTGAGAGGTAGAAATTACAGATTACTTTCTGAAAACTATTTTCACTTTTTTACACTGTATAATTTTGAGCATGACTATATATATACATAATCAGTCTTTTTTTGAAAAACAAATAAGGCAACCTAGTTTCCACCTTTTACTCTCTTTTCTTCCCCTAATGAATCACAGATACTACTACCTATTAATTTTATCTCTGAAATCGTTCTGTCTTCTCCTTTACACTCCCAGAATTTAATCCCTCAATATCTCTCCCCTGTAGAACTGAATTAGCCTAACTAAACAGTTTGTTTCCATTATCCTCTCACTACTGGTATGCTTTCTGTTAAAAAAAAAAATACACATGCAACTATGTCAGTTCACTCCTGAAAACTTATAAATCCTCACTGACCACAAAATAAAGACCAAACCTTACCCAAGCATCCAAGACTCCCCAGTCTCATCCTAAACTATCTTGCCAACCAACTCCCATTTGTATATTCATTCGTTCAACAAGTACTTATTTGTGTGCTTACTATGTGAAATCACTGTTCTAGCACGTGTGATACATCAGTCAAAACATTTGGTTGCCATCATCTAACAGCCAAAACTACCTGCCCTGACTTTGTGGAGTTTATCCCCGATCCTCCCCGCCTGTGTAAAGACCCTAGGATGAGGGAGCCGATACTTCCCAAGAATAGCAAGGAGGCCAGTGAGACTGAAGTAAAGGTGAGAACAAGAACAGTAAGAGATGAGGTCAGAGAGGCGACAGGACAGGTGTCAGACCAGAACACACCAAGCCAGGCTCAAAAATGAGGATTTTACTGTTGATGAAACAAGGAATATACCCAACACGGACGAAGCAGGGATTAAATTCTCAAGCTCCTTGTTCCTGAGAAGGACACACTAAGGTGTAACCTACCGTCTCTGGAGCTCCCCTACAGGACAGAACCCAAGCTACGTTCTGTGGAGAGCACCTTGCTGTGGCTTTCTTCCTTTTCACGTCCTACTTCTCACATCCCTGCTGGTTTTTCCTGGGAACACTTTCTAAACTACACTTACATGAATCTTGGTCTCAAGGTCTGCTTCCAGAGAACCCAAACTAAGACAGGAAGCTACCAGAGTTTTATATAAGACATGATGTGTTTTATTCAACACATTGTTGGTAAAAACGCTGAAATGTTCTTTGTTTTTGAGTCACAGTCTCACTCTGTCACCCAGACTGGAGTGCAGTGGCACGCTCCCAGCCACCGCAGTCTCGACCTGCTGGGCTCATGTGATCCTTCCACTTCAGCCTTCCAAGTAGCTGGAACTACAGGCATGTGCCACCACGCCCAGCTAATTTTTTGACTTATTGTAGAGACGAGGTCTCGCCATGTTGCCCAGGCTGGTCTCGAACTCTTGGGCTCAGACGATCCTCTTACCTCCACCTCCCAAAGTGCTGGGACTGCAGGTATAAGCCACCACGGTGGCTGAGCTGCTCTTAAAATACATTTCATACTCCCATGGTCTTCACACATGCCGGTTTCTTTGTTAAGAAATAACGTCTCCTCCTTTCTTCCCTCCGCTGAAAATAACTGACTCAAATCTCAAAATCCCAACTCAAATGACGACTCTTTCTGCACACAATCCTTTTCAGCCTCTATTGGTACCCTGATGGCAGTGCTTCTACCACAGCACAGTTTGAGGACTAATTATATGCATTTTAGATTTTTATCCAGGCTCAGGTCATTGAGAAGCCAGACTGCCTCACACAGTGATTTGCACAAAGTAAGAGTCCGAGACAAACTACCAAATGTCTGACAACTCCTATGAGTTTTTGGTCTCCTACTGGACATGATGTCAACCTCATAAAAACCTTAGTTTTAATCTAAATAGTATGTAGCAGAGATGAATTAATTTTAACATAATTGAGTTATTTTATATGGAGACTTGAACCCAAACGATTTTTATACTTTGGCTATAAAGGAGGAGTACAGAGAAGTCAGGCTTAAAAAGAAACACACATACTATCAGTATAAAACGTCTTATAAATACTTACTGGGGGGAAAGCACCGGAGGACTGACAAAAGACCGAAGTGCATCTTTCACCATGTCTTGCATGAGATGAGTACCAAAAACCTTTTTGCTATCCACAAGGAAAGTGGTCTTAAAACAAACATTATATATTAGGAATGCTGTCACACATTAAGTCGTGACTGTGACATAAGTATGCTTTTTATAAATACTATAAACTATGGTGATTAAAATATAAAAAGTTGGTGGAAATTTTTTATAAATTACTGTCTCCATAATAGATGCTACTTGTTAATCCTTATTTTATTTACGGTGTATTCTTGTGTACAAAAATAAGAAAAGGCATTGAAATAAAAATTTCACAACTCAAGAGTCAGAATAAATAATACAGAAACAGTCAAAATAAACGACTAATCTAATTATACCAAGTGAGATAATATACAAGAGCTTTGTAAATTATGAAATAGTAAATGGCTAAAAATACTGCTATTTGATCATCCTTATCCTTAATGAATGCTTTATAATACATATAAACTTTCTGAAAATAAAAATTTAAGGTCTGCATTTAATAACTCGTGTTTTATTTCCTCCCTTTAGCAACTCCACTAAATTTAATGTTTAATATATCTTACCTTGATTTCCTAATACTCAGTTTTTAACTTTGCTTTGTACATTTACATATGGTAAAATTTATATTTTCTGTTGTAGAGT
>NW_007241864.1:0-387 GCF_000164805.1 Carlito syrichta | reverse complement strand
GGGGAAGGGGCGCACGGGAATGGCAATAGTGGGAAACTGTTGGGGGGGCATACCTCATCAACAAGGGTACCTTCTTAATGAACATTTGTATACCTAACCCTGATTTGTACCCCACATCTTTAAAATAAAAAATTCAGGCCGGGCACAGTGGTTCAAGCCTGTAATCATAGCACTTTAGGAGGTCAAGGTAAGAGGATTGCCTGAGCCAGCAGTCTCGAGGCCAGCCTGGGCAACATGGTGAGACCTCGTCTCTAAAATAAATCAAAAAATAAAAATAGCCAGGTGTGGTAGCGTGCACCTGAGTTTTGGTGACTTGGAAGGCTGAGATGGAAGGATCGCCGGAGCCCAGCAGGTCGAGGCTGCGGTGGCCGGGAGTGTGCCACTGCA
>NW_007241863.1:0-310 GCF_000164805.1 Carlito syrichta | reverse complement strand
AGATTCTCTTGGGTTTTCAAGGTACACAATCATGTCATCTGCAAAGAGGGATAACTTGACTTCCTCTTTTTCTATTTGGATATCCTTGATAGCCTTCTTTTCTGATTGCTCTAGCCAGGACTTTCAATACTATATTGAAATGGAGGGGTGAGAGTGGGCATCCATGCCTTGTTTCAGTGTTCAGGGAAAATGGTTCCAATTTTTTCCTGTTTAGGTGTATGCTGACTGTGGGTTTCTTGTAGATGGCTTTTACTATTTTGAGGTATGTTCCACATATGCCTAGATGTTCAAGGGTTTTTATCAAGAAGTG
>NW_007241862.1:0-5876 GCF_000164805.1 Carlito syrichta | reverse complement strand
CTGACTTTAAGATGAACAATTTTTTTGCAATAGTGTTAGGTACAGGTCTTGTTTCAACAAAGACACAAAGTAAAAAAGTTGTTTCTCTCTTACTTGATAATCTGTTCATCTGCATTCAATAGCCAGTTTAGTAGCTTTACCATCTCAGGGATCAAGTTATTTTTCTATATATTTATCCTACCATCTCTAGGGTATTTCTGAGAGGAGTTGCCATCATGTCTAAATTCCAACCAGTAGAGTGTGGGATTGGAGAAAGGAAGGGCATTTTTCTAACCTAAGTGAATAACTGGGACATTTTACATATTGTCCATGTTCAAATTCCATTGTTCTGAATGTAATCATATGGTTATGCCAATTTCAAAAGTGGTTGAGAACTGTCATCTTTATTTTGAGGGGCTAAGTTCTGGGTTAAGAATTGAACTTTTTACTCCTGTGAGAGAAGTTAGAGTATGACTATTGAAAGACAACAGGATTCTGGGGGCAAGATAGTAATGGCATAGGTGAACTGGTGAGATTCTCTGAACTTGAGTTCCCAAAAAGGCTATTACTTCTCTTTCCCATCCCCCAGGCCATTACCAACTGTGCTGGTGTCAGGCCCGGGAACTTCAGTCCCACGCAAGGCCAGATATCGCGCCCCCCCCCACTGCTGACATTCTACTCGTGTGTGGAAGTCTCCAGTCCCAGCCCCCTCCAGATCCCTCCCCGGCTGCATTGTCTCCAGCTCAGACACCCGGCACCAAGCTGCCAGTCACACAGGAGGCTCTGGGTGCCCGCCCCTCAGAGACACCGGTCCCATTCCTGGCTGAAGTATTTTGTAGGGTCCCAGTGCCACTCTCGCCGCTCACTGCCTGCCCTTTGGAACTTTGGAGCTCTGGAACTCTGGGTCCGCCCAGGCTGAGGCACTCAGCATGAGACCCCAAGCTGGAGGACCCAGACAAGCCAAGAAAAACAGATCTGCTTAAACTGCCTTGCCATTCTCCAGGCAGAGACTTCCAATGCCCTGCCCATCTATCAACAAACTTTACCTCATTTCCTAAGGCCAGATATTGCAGAGTGCAGGGAAGTTTTGAGTCCCTGCTCCCTCTGGCTCTCTCCCCAGCTGCATTGTCTCCAGCCTGGCACCTGACACCGCTGGTCACACAGGGAGACTCTGGGAGCCCGCCCCTCAGAGACACCAGTCCCATTCCTGGCTGAAGTACTCTGTAGGGTCCCAGCGCTACTCTCGCCACCCACCGCCTGCCCTTTAGAAATTTGGAGCTCTGGAACTCCGGGTCCACCCTGGCTGAGGCACTCAGTGTGAGACCCCAAGCCGGAGGACCCAGACAAGTCGAGAAAAACAGATCTGCTTAAACTGCCTCGCCATTCTCCAGGCAGAGACTTCCATTGCTCCGCCCACCTATCAACAAACTTTACCTCATTTCCTAAGGCCAGATATTGCAGTGTTCGGGGAAGTTTTGGGTCCCTGCTACCCCCAGCTCTCTCCCCAGCTGCATTGTCTCCAGCCCAGCACACGGTACCGCCGGTCACACTGGGAGGCTCTGGGCACCCGCCCCTCAGAGACACCGGTCCCATTCCTGGCTGAAGTACCCTGTGGGGGGCCCTGAGCCACTCTCGCTGCCCATTGCCTGCCCTTTGGAGCTTCAGAGCTCTGGAACTCCGGGCCCATCCTGGCTGAGGCACTCAGTGAGAGACCCCAAGCTGGGGTACCCAGACAAGTGGAGAAAAACACATCTGGGTAAACTACCTTGCTATTCTCCAGGCAGAGAATTCCATTGCCCTGCCCACCTATCAACAAACTTTACCTCAGTTCCTAAGGCAACAGCGCAAAACAGGAGACAAAGCCCAACCCCTATGCTGCAAAGAAAAACAAAAGGGAGAGACTGGAATCAGAGATCACAGAAGTGACTCTAGTCTGATTGATTATTTTGACTTATGATTTTATCATTGAAACTGTTGGTCTAGATTACGATTGGTGTTTACCTTCTGACTTATACAGTTTCTTGATTTTTTTGGCCTGTCTCTGTGTAGCTATCAGTATTCTTTAGGGAATCTTTCTTACTGTCTTTCTTACTTCTTCCCACCGCGTGTCTCTTTCTCACCTGATAGTTGGTATGTATATCTGTTTTCCCTCTCGCACTTCTCTCTTTTGCTTATTTTGACTTATGATTTTATCATTGTAACTGTTGGTTTAGATCACGTCTGTTGTTTACATTCTGATCTATACTGTTTCTCGATTTTATTGACCTGTCTCTGTGTAGCTATCAGTACTCCTTAGGGAATCTTTCTTACGTGTCTTTCTTCACTTCTTCCCGGCCCTGTGACTCTTTCTCACCTGATAGTTGGTATGTATATCTGTTTTATCTCTCGCACTTCTCTCTTTCTAACTCCCTATTGACCCCCTTTCCTCCATTATTTTCCTCTTTTATATGCCCCCTTTTTAAATCTAGGGACCAAGACTGCATACTGCTGAATAGACAGACTGTAAGGAGAGGGAAAAGTGAACAAAGCCAGAAAACCCTCATAAGGAAGAACAGGTCATTGCAGAAGAGAAACAAAAGCAACCCCACCTTCCCTCAAAAACAATTGAAGAGGGGGAGGGAAAGGGGGAGAGGGAGAAAAATCTACAGAAATGAAGAAAAACCAAAAGAAGAGTATGGGTCTTTCCCAGACGCCTAGGAGAGCAGACACTGAGAAAAATGACTTTGGAATGCAAACAATGAAAAGTCCCCAGAATGAAGGGTCTCAAACTGCAAGTGTAGATATCAAAACAATAATGGAGAGATTAAAAAGAATTGAGAAGGCACAAGAAGAAACTAGGAAGGAGCTGATATTGAGATAACAGTAATAAAGAATACTGTGAATGAAATAAATAACAAACTGATAAGCATGGAAGCAGAATTACCCAAGAAGAAGAAAGATTCTCAGAGAGCTTGAGGACAAAAATATAGAAATAACCCAAACTCTTAAAAACACAGAAAATAAGCTCAAAAAGACAGAACAAAACCTTCAGAGATGAGTGACTACCTCAAGAGGCCTAACCTAAGAATAATTGGACTCCCTGAGGCAGAAAGAGAAACAGAGACCACATTGGAACAAATCTTCCATGAGATCATTCAAGAAAACTTTCCTTATCTAATCAGTGATACAAAAATTCAAACACAAGACATTCAGAGAACCCCTGCAAGACAACAAATGAGAAGACCAACTCCTAGACACATAATAATTCTCCTAAATAAAGTAGGCACAAAAGAAAAAATCCTAAAGGCAGCAAGAGAAAAAGGCCAGATCACCTACCATGGAAGACCAATCAGAATAGCAGCAGATTTATCTGCAGAAAACCTGCAGCCTAGGAGAACTTGGAGTCCTATCTTCAAAGTCCTAAAAGATAAACAATTTCAACCAAGACTAACCTACCTGGCCAAGCTAAGCTTCATCAGTGAGGGACAATTAAAATATTTCCCAGATATCCAATTCCTAATAACTTATGCTGCGACCAAACCATCTCTACATGAAACACTTAAGAAAGTACTAAACACAGAAGAAAAGGAAAAAAGAACAACGTTCTTCACAAGAGTACAGGGAAAAGAATAAAATATACACGAACCAACCCCCAAACCAAAATAACGACAAAAAAGAAAAAAGGAAAAACCAAGTAGAAGAACAACAACTCAATAAGAACTCCATGATAGGGACGAACTCTCACATTTCAATAATTAGTCTGAATGTGAATGGACTAAACGCACCACTGAAAAGACATAGAATGACAAAATGGATAAAATATCACCAGGCAACAATATACTGCTTTCAAGAGAACAATCCCACTAGAAAGGACATACACAGACTCAAAGTAAGAGGATGGGAAACAAATTTTCAGGCGAATGGAACACAAAAGGTAGAGTCGTGATCCTAATTTCAGTCAAAATGCCATTTAAGCTATCAAAAATTTAAAAAGATACAGAGGGCCACTACATAATGATAAAAGGTTCACTCCATCAACAATAAATATCTATTCTAAACATATATGCACCCAACATTGGTGTGCCAATATTCATAAAGCAACTTCCAGGAAAACTAAAGAAAGAGATTGACTTTCTTTAGACACCGTAATAACTGGGGACTTTAATACACCACACACAACCTTAGACAGATCATCAGAACAAAAAATCAGCAAGGAGATCCGGAACCTAAATGAGACTCTGGACCAAATGGACTTAATTGATACCTATAGAACACTCCATCCAAAGACCACAGAATACACATTCTACTCATCACCACATGGAACATATTCTAAGATCCACCACATAATTGGACACAAATCAAGTATAAGCAAATTTAAAAGGACTGAATTTCTACCATGCACCTTCTCGGACCATAGTGGAATAAAAATAAACATTGACAACAACAAAGTCCCCCCAAAACCACAAAGACATGGACACTAAACAGCATGATGCTCAATAACTCCTGGGTCAATGATGACATCAAAACAGAGATCAAACGATACCTGGAAACAAATGAAAATGAAGAAACATCTTACCAAAATCTCTGGGATGCCTTAAAAGCTGTAATAAGAGGGGAATTTACATCCCTAAAAACACACATGAGAAAAATGGAAGGAACAGAAATTAACAACCTAACAAGCCACCTAAAGAAGCTGGAAAAGCAAGACCACAAAAATCCTAATTTCAGCAGAAGAATCCAGATCACCAAAATAAAAACCCAAATCAAGGACATAGAAGACAAAAAGATAATAGAAAAATGAATGAAACAAAAAGCTGGTTCTTCAAAAGAATAAACAAGATTGATGGTCCCCTAGGTAGACTGACCAAGAAAAAACGAGAAAAAAAAAAAAATAAATAAGCACAATCAGAACCACAAAAGATGAAGTCACATCTGACCCTGAAGAAATACAAAAGATCATTAGCGACTACTACGTACACTTGTATGGAAACAAACTTGAAAAAATTAAGGAAATGGAGGACGTTGTGACATCACACAACCTACCTAAGTTGGAACAAGAAGAAATTGAGACCCTAAATAAACCAATAACAATCAAGAAAATCGACTACGTAATAAGAAAACTTCCTACAACAAAAAAAAAAAACCCTGGACCAGATGGCTTTCCAGCAGAATTTTACAAGACATTTGAGGAGGAGCTGATACCAATCCTACTGAAGGTATTCCAGGCGATTGAAAAAGAAGGAATACTCCCCAAATCATTTTACAAAGCCAATATCACATGGATACCCAAGACAGGTAAAGATCCAGCAAAGAAAGAGAACTACAGGCCAATATCTTTGATGAACATAGATGCTAAAATTATCAACAAGATCCTAGCAAAGCGGATTCAGCAATACATCTCAAAAATCATCCATCATGACCAAGTAGGTTTCATTCCTGGGATGCAAGGCTGGTTCAACATTCTTAAAACCATAAATGTTATTAAATCATCAACAGATGTCAAAACAAAAACCACATGATTTTATCATTAGATGCAGAAAAACTTTTGATAAAATCCAGCACCCCTTCTTGATAAAAACCCTTGAACATCTAGGCATTCGGGGAACATACCTCAAAATAGTAAAAGTCATCTATGAGAATCCCACAGCGAGCATACTCCTAAATGGACAAAAATTAAAACCAATTCCCCTGAAAACTGGAACTAGACAAGGATGCCCACTCTCTCCCCTCCTGTTCAACATAGTATTGGAAGTCCTGGCTAAAGCAATCAGAGAAGAGGAGGCAATCAGAGGTATTCAAATAGGAAAAGAGGAAGTCAAGTTATCTCTCTATGCAGATGATATGATGGTGTACCTTGAAAACCCAAGAAGAATCTGTCAAAGGTCTCCTCACATTGATAAAAAGCCTTTGGCAAAGTC
>NW_007241861.1:0-727 GCF_000164805.1 Carlito syrichta | reverse complement strand
TGTAGCCTTATAGTAAAGTTTGAAGTCTGGTAGTGTGATACCACCTGCTTTGTTATTTTTTGCTGAGGATTGGTCTGGCTATTCTTGGACGTTTGTGTTTCCATATGAATTCCTGCATTGTTTTTTCTAGGTCTGAGAAGAATGTTGCTGGTAATTTGATGGGTATTGCATTGAATTTGTAGATTGCCTTAGGTAAGATGGATATCTTCACAATGTTGATTCTTCCGATCCATGAGCATGGGCTATTTTTCCATTTGTTTGTGTCAACTTTGATTTCTTTGAGCAGTGCTTTGTAGTTTTCCTTGTAAAGGTCTTTCACGTCTCTGGTTAGAAAGATGCCACGGTATTTCAATTTTTTTGTGGCTATTGTGAATGGAATTGTGGTTTTTATTTGGGTTTCTGTTCATTTATTATTGGTGTAGAGAAATGCGATTGTCTTTTGTACATTTATTTTGTATCCTGAGACTTTGTCAAAGGTCTTTATCAGTGTAAGGAGGTTTTTGACAGATTCTCTTGGGTTTTCAAGGTATACAGTCATGTCGTCTGCAAAGAGAGATAACTTGACTTCCTCTTTTCCTATTTGGATACTCTGATTGCCTTCTCTTCTCTGATTGCTCGAGCCAGGACTTCCAATACTATGTTGAACAGGAGGGGTGAGAGTGGGCATCCTTGTCTTGTTCCAGTTTTCAGGGGAAATCGTTATAATTTTTGTCCATTTAGGAGTATG
>NW_007241860.1:2036-3323 GCF_000164805.1 Carlito syrichta | reverse complement strand
CCTCCACATCTCTTGTAGCTGGGACCACAGACACAACCTTGCGTGACTCCAGTGTTTGTGGTCTGGGGAGTGACGAGATCTCATTGTGTGGCACAAGTTGGTCTCGAACTCCTGGGCTTCAACAGACCCCACCTCAGCCTTCCAAAGCCACAACCTGATTGTCTGCCGATGCACCATCTTTCAGGAACTCTAGGCCCTAGGCTGGGGCCTCCTTCCAAAATGATCTCTGGCTGTTCACAATGATCCCAACCCCATTCACAAATGGATGCTCTTCTTTCTTTTTCCTTTTTTCATTTTTTCTTTTATTCGGAGTCTCACTTCATCACCCAGGTTGGAGGGCGATGCCTCACTTCCAGCTACGGCAGCTTTGGCCCGCTGTACTCCCTGGCCTTCTGAGGAACTGGAACAACAGGTGCACGCCACCATGCCCGGCTCTTTTGGGATGGAGGGTAAAGGCAAGTCTTGCTGAGGTGCCTGGGCAGGTCTCAGCCCATGGGCTCGGGCCAGACTCTGGCCTTGGCCTCCCTAAGCACTGGGATGGTGAGGTGGAGCTCCAGAACCCATCCTTGATCCTTGCTCGAAAACGAATTAGTAGGCCTGGTGCTTTAGGTCACGTTTGGAATCCCAGCACTCTGGGATGCCGAGGTCAGAGAATGACTGGAGCCCAGGAGCCCAGGGACATCCTGGCCCATGCAGGGAGAACCCATTTCTGTACCCATAAAAAAAGGGGGTGTGGGGGCAAGATGCCCATCTTCCTGGACACTCCAGAGGCTGAGGCAAGAGGATTGTCAGAGTCTGCAATTTTGAAGCTGGTGGTAAACGTCGGTCATATCCCCAAGCCCCAGGCTGGGCCACAGATCTATATACCCTGTCTCCAAAAACATCAGAATCATACATAGATTTTCCACTGCACGTGGTGTGTTCAGAGGGTGACTGTCTTTAGAACAAGGACAAACGGGATGGGGGAGGAAATGTTCCCTGGTGAGGGATGCGTCCCTTGCCTTCTTGGTGGAAGGTCCTCAAGGCCAAGTTGGAGGGTTTGCTTGCCTGAGGCACATTTCACATCTCGGAGAGGAGAGCCAACAGGAACTCGGCCAGGGAGACTCAGAAAATCCCACACCAAAGTGGGGGCAGCCATGGGGGTGGTTTGTGGGTGAAAGGTGCCGAGTTTGGGGGCCTTCACATGTGGGGGAGCGGGAGGAGAAAGACTGAGGGCAGAAGCTTTGCAGGAGAATGGATTTCTTTCTTTTTTCTTTCCTTTCTTTCTTTCTACCTTCCTTACACTCT
>NW_007241860.1:0-727 GCF_000164805.1 Carlito syrichta | reverse complement strand
GCTGGTGGAGGCCGCGATGACAGAGTGGGCACCTGCACTCCAGCCTGGGAAACAGAGCAGAACTCTGACTCAGAATAATACCAACCACCACCACAACCACAGGCCAGTCTGAGGGGCTCAGCCAGGCATCCCGGGCCTTCAGAGGCACAGGCAAGTGAACGGCCTGAGCTGTGAGTTTGACACCAGTCTGGGACACAGGGTGAGATCTCCTGTTGGCCATCAAAAATGAATCCAAAGATAAGCCGGGCATGGTGGCGCATGGCTGTGTTTCCAGCCACTTAGTGGGCCAAGACAGGAGGATCACCTGAGCAGGGCCGATGGAGTCCGCAGTGTCCATGAACATTTCCCTGCCCTAAGACCTGGGCAACAGTGGGATTCTGACTCCAAATAATAATAATCTCCACCACCGCCACAACCACCACCCCTGCCACCCAGGGCAAGGAGTCACCCTAAGGGATGGGAGCAGAGATGACACTGTCCTGCCTGTCTCCACGGGTGGTTTTAAAGTTGGCCTCTGGGCACATCCATCATGCGCATTCTGCCAAGCATCCCAGAAGCCCTGCCTCCATCCTCCACACTCGTGCCCCACAGCAAAGCCACCTATGAGCTCAAGGAACAGACTGTCCCGAGTTAGGGCAGCCCTCGGGTATACAGCGATCAAGGAGGTCCGGCAATGCTGCGAACAGCCCAGGTTCCAGTCACCTGGTCTACCTCCTTCAGGCAGGAG
>NW_007241859.1:2280-3047 GCF_000164805.1 Carlito syrichta | reverse complement strand
AAATGATCTCTGGCTGTTCCAATGATCCCAACCCCATTACAAATGGATGCTCTTCTTTCTTTTTCCTTTTTCCATTTTTTCTTTTATTCGGAGTCTCACTTCATCACCCAGGTTGGAGGGCGATGCCTCACTTCCAGCTACGGCAGCTTTGGCCCGCTGTACTCCCTGGCCTTCTGAGGAACTGGAACAACAGGTGCACGCCAACATGCCCGACTCTTTTGGGATGGAGGGTAAAGGCAAGTCTTGCTGAGGTGCCTGGGCAGGTATCAGCCGATGGGTTCGGGCCAGACTCTGGCCTTGGCCTCCCTAAGCACTGGGATGGTGAGGCGGGGCTCCAGAACCCATCCTTGATCCTTGCTCGAAAACGAATTAGTAGGCCTGGTGCTTTAGGTCACGTTTGGAATCCCAGCACTCTGGGAGGCCGAGGTCAGAGAATGACTGGAACCCAGGAGCCCAGGGGCATCCTGGCCCATGCAGGGAGAACCCATTTCTGTACCCATTATAAAAGGGGGTGTGGGGGCAAGATGCCCATCTTCCTGGACACTCCAGAGGCTGAGGCAGGAAGATTGTCAGAGTCTGCAATTTTGAAGCTGGTGGTGAACGTCGGTCATGTCCCCGGGCCCCAGCCTGGGACACAGATCTATATACCCTGTCTCCGAAAACATCAGAATCATACATAGATTTTCCACTGCACGTGGTGTGTTCAGACGGTGACTGTCTTTAGAACCAGGACAAACGGGATGGGGGAGGAAATGTTCCCTGGTGAG
>NW_007241859.1:0-531 GCF_000164805.1 Carlito syrichta | reverse complement strand
TTCAGGCAGGAGGAGGGACCCTTTCTCTACTGATCACTCCATCATCACACGGCCATGCGGACCTTTCCTGGGGAGCTGTGGATGCCCATCTTGACACAAGTTGGAGGTGTCTTTTTTGTTGCTGGAGTCTCCAATGGCCACGCCGGGGCATGGCAGCATGATCCTGGCTTTCAGGACCTTGACCTGCAGGGCTGAGGCTGTCCTTATGCCTTGGCCTCCAAGCAACCTGGACTTCAGAGGCCACCACACCTGGCTCAATTTGGGGGCCCTCTCACCGAAACAAGATCTGGCCACATCGCCCAGGTTGGTCTCTGATCTCAGGAACTCAGGCAGCCTCCCGCCCCAAACTCCCAGGGCCCAAGACTGATGTCCATAAGCCATGGAGCCAGGCCTATACTCTCATGTTCTGTCAGTTAGCCTGACACAAAGGCACGTCCCAGGACGTAAGTCACCACATCCCATGTAGCCAGAATGCGTGCACCACCACATGTGACTCAGTGCTTGCGTTCTGAGGAGAGATGAGTTCTCACT
>NW_007241858.1:0-758 GCF_000164805.1 Carlito syrichta | reverse complement strand
CCTTGCTGGACATTCAGGTTATTTTCAACTTTTGGCTGATGTGAATAATGGCACTGTAAGTATTTATTTTAAAGTTTTTGTTTGAACACCTGTTTTCAATTATGTGGGAGTACAATGAATCCTCACTTAACATCATCAATAGGTTATTGGACACTGCTACTTTAAGTGAATCGATTTTAACATAGGCCAAATGGTATAAACTAGAGATAAGTCCCTAGAATATATTTCTGGGCAAAGAAACATCACCAAACCTCTAAATAAAGACCAAAACTCTAATATTAAACATTGACATTAATATGAGCTATATGTCTGTTAAAGAAAGAGTCACAAAAACGAATTGCATCAATTATTTACTCAGTTAATCTATTTCAGGTTTGCTTGTAGCTAGGGCATAACTTAGCAGCTGAAGGCACAAGGCAGAAACCAACCTGGACACAATGCCATTCCATCTCAGGAAGCACACACACACACACACACACGCACACACACACACACACACACACACTAATTCGACTGGGATTAAGTAGATATACCCATTCACCTAATGTGCACATCTTTGGGAAGTGGGAGGACATTAGAGTACCCAGAGAAAACCCATGCAGACATGGGGAGAATGTGCAAACTCCACAGAGACAATGGCCCTGATCAGGATTTGATTTTTTTCATCAGTGTTGTACCAAAATGGCATTGAATTAAACAACATGGTTCAAGGGCCTGCTGTAAATACCTAGAAATGCAATTGCTGATTTGTACAGTAA
>NW_007241857.1:0-710 GCF_000164805.1 Carlito syrichta | reverse complement strand
AGGTTGCCAAATTCTGGAACGTGCGTAATATCCATTTGCCATATATCATTGGGAAGTAGGCCTTAGGGGTTGACCTCAAGATGTGGCAAAGATAAAAAGATTACACAAAGTGGGCAATTTCTAACGATGTCCCTGGCTTGTTCCCTGGTGATTTTGAAATGGAGGCGCAACGTCTGGGCATTCACATGGTGCAGATTGTGAAACTGCTGGGCACTTTTAAAGGGGTCCTGTAGTAAGGAAAAACAGGCCCGGGTTAGAGTATCGGCCTGTGCATTACCATGAGAGAGGGGGCCTGGAAGATCCGAATGGGCTCTTAAATGTCCAATAAAGAAAGGTTTTTGTCGCGATAAAATTAACAGTTGTAATTGTTGGAACAAAGGTTCTGCATTTGTAGAAGGTTTTATATAGGGAACAGTTTCTAATAATGGGACAGAGAAGGCAATATATGCACTATCAGTATATAGATTAAAGGCCTCATTATCTAAAAGCTTGAATACTTGTATGATGGCAAATAATTCAACAAGCTGAGCTGATTGGTATGGGGATTTTGTAGTATGTTGTTGGTTATTTATGATATAAGCAGCTGTACCTGAGGAGGAGCCATCAGAAAAAACTAAGGCTGCTCCTTTTAGAGGCTTTTGAGAAGTGATCTTTGGAAATGTAAAAGGGTGTAGCCGAGAGAATTGGAGCAGTCGATTGGCAGGGTAGTG
>NW_007241856.1:0-23482 GCF_000164805.1 Carlito syrichta | reverse complement strand
CCTTTTTCTCTTGCTGCCTTTAGGATTTTTTCTTTTATACCTACTTTGTTTAGACAAATTATTATGTGTCTGGGAGTTGGTCTTCTCATTTTTTGTCTTGCAGGGGTTCTCTGAATCTCTTGTGTTTGAATTTTTTCATCACTGGTGAGATGAGGGAAGTTTTCTTGAATGATTTTATGAAATGTTTGTTCCCTTGTGGCCTCTGTTTCTCTCTCTGCCTCAAGAAGGCCAATTACTCTTAGGTTCGGTCTCTTGAAGTGGTCATTCATCTCTTGAAGATTTAGTTCTGTCTTTTTGAGCTTCTTTTCTATGTTTTTGACAGTTTGGATTAGTTCTGTGTTTTGGTCTTTGAGCTCTGAGATACTTTCCTCTGCTTGGCTAATTCTGCTTTCCATGCCTATTACTTTGTTATTTATTTCCATTACAGTATTTTTTACTGCTGTTATTTCTGACATCAGCTCCTTCCTATTTTTCTCTTGTCTCTCCTCAATTTTTTAAATTCTCTCTATTTATGTCTTGATGTCTGCGTTTGTTGCATGTGACCAGTTATTCTGGGGGCTCTTCATTGTTTGCATTCCAGAGTCTGTTTTTTCAGTGTCTGACCTCCCAGGGGTCTGTGTGAGACTTATATTCTTCTTTTGGTTTTTCTTCATTTGTGCGGTTTTTTTCCCTTCCTACTTTTTCCTTCCCTCCATGTCACCTTTTTCTTTAATTCTGTTATTCAGGGGTAGAGGTGTTGCTTTTACTTCTTTTTGTTCAATCTTCTATTCTTCTTTATGTATGCCCTCTTACTTTGTTCAATTCTGGAGTTTCTCTGTTGGTTGGGAGTGGTCCTTTTTGCAGTTTTGAGATTTACTTAAGGGGGGAGTTGTGACTCAAAATCTATCTGGTATAGATTTTGTCCTGTCCTGGTATTTGCCGACAGGTTAATGGATAATCTGAAACCCACTTCCCACTTCCTTGGAATCTGTCCATGCAGTGGGACTGTAGGTTTACTCCCTGAAATAAAATGAGGTTAGCAGAGGGAAGAGAATGGAGCAGACAGTTGGGGGAAGAGGGGGTGGGGATAGAGAGGAGTAAGAGGCGAAACAGATGAGTGTTCCAATAAATGGAGAGAGAGACCTAAACTGAAATAGATAAAAACGATGGGCCATGGCTACAGACTAACCAGCTCCCATACAAAAAAAAAATGAAAGCATACAATGATGCTTACATACAAGCTAACCAACCACCTTATTGGTGTGCTGTTCCTCTATACAAAGAAATGGTTTACAGAGTGAAAAAAAGAGATGAAAAGGAAGAGAAAAAAGAAAAAAAAAGGAACAAAACAGTAGGAATAGAATGAAGTCATTAAACTAACAGAACCAATCGAGCACACTCTGAGATTTTTTGTTTAAGTCCATTGTCTTTTCAGCTCTGATTTCTAGCTGTCTTCTCAAGCTGGTAAACTTGTTCACAGTTAGGGTCAGTTGCCCCTGGCCTGCTGTTAGGGACAGTTCAGATCACCACTCAGTTCACCACTCAAATCTGGCCTGTGTCTGTTTTTCAAGCTTGTTTGTCCTGTTTCAGTGTTGTTAGCTTGAATCACCAGCAGGTGGTGCTATTTCACAGCCCCAGAGTGGGTGGAGCTGGTCAGGAGTTGGGCAGAGGCTAGAGATGGGAGCCTGCCTCAGGGCACATGGGAGGAGACCCATGGCGGGCAGGACGTCACAGTGGCAGCAGAGGTGTCAGTGATCCCAGCAGATCTTGCCTGCAAGGTCTTCAAAGACTGAAGTCGTGGATCACCTCAGGCATAGGTGGCGTGATGCGCTGTGGCAGACACGGAAGCCGCAGTGGCGTTGGCAGCTGCTGTGTTTGCGGCTGCAGTGGCTGTCCAGAGCACTACGATGCCCCAGCAATGGCAAAGGCGAAGCTCTGTGTAAAGAGCAGGCTGCCAATGTTGGGATCTGCAGCCCCCAGGGAGAGAACCAGAGAACCTCTGTGTTCTCCTTTGCAGAGGGTCTCATAGACTAGGCTGCCCTGTCGCCATCTTACTGGAAGTCCTTAGAACAATCTGTGCCTCATATTTCTTTAAGATCTTTTAGATTTTGGAAATTTTTATTCATATAAAAATCTAATGTGCATGTGATTCAGTAATTAAGCATTGCAGAGTAAATTATTATAGAACTATGAATAATTGGGATACTTTGGAAACAGGATGCTCTGAATAATTTAATTTTCTGGTTAACTCAGAGTTCAGTAGAAAATCCTTTTTGTTTCATTTCTTGTTTAAAAATTCTTTCTAAAATATGCTAATTTCTGATCTTAGCCAAAGAGCACCATTAAAATTCCCTTTGATAAATGAGGATATTAGAATGCCTTTGCGTAATTATTACATACCTTAATTCCCAATTTACATTAACATATATGCAAAAGAAAGGTTATTGGGTTTAGAAATCTCCAAACTTCTTTTTGTTCCTCCGTATATAGACTTGAATATTATTTTTGGATGGATCAAATGCTTGATTTTCTTAGCTTTAATCATAGACAGAACCAGAACATGTGCTTTAGTTTGTCTTCATGAATGCTTTCTTACTTTTAGATAAATAGTCCTCAGTCTTTGACTATACAGTTGACCCTTGAGCCACATGGGGCTGAACTGAGCAGGTCTATTTATACATGAATACAAGTTACGCTCCATGTACCTGTTTTTCCTGCCTCCCTTCCATTTCCTTCTCTGCCAACCCTGAGGTAGTAAGACCAGACCCTCCTCTCCCTCTTCCACTTCAGTCTATGCAATGTGAAATCAAGGAAGGTGAAGACCTTTATTATGACCCATCTTCATCATAATGATGAATAACAAACATTTTCTTTTCCTTATGATTTTCTCAATATTTTCTTTTTCCTATCTTACTTTATTCTAAGAATATAGTAAATAATGCACACTACATGCAAAATGTGTGTCAGTTGATTGTCTATGTTATCTGTAGGTCTTCTGATCTACTGGCAATTAAGGTTTTGGGAAGTCAGAAGTTATGCACAGATTTCCAATTGTGGGGTGGTTGGTTCCTCTAACCCCCATGCTATTAGAAGGGCAACCATATATAAATATTAATTAAATTTCAATTTCATCAAATATGTTGCATTTCTTTTATTGGTATGTAAATATTTACATGACTTATAATTTATTTAAAGTGCAATCCTTCTTAGATATCTGCAGGGGCTTGGGTCCAGTACCCTCCTCTCCACAGGGACACAAAATACAAGAGTGCTCAAGTCCCTGATATAAAATGGCATAGGATCTGCATATAACCCATGCGCACCTTCCAGTATACTTACATTAGCTTTAGATTACTTATAATATCTAATACAATGTAAATGCTATGTAAATAGTTGTACTGTATCTTTGTTATTTTTATTGGTGTTGCTATTTTTTGCTTTTTTCCTAATATTTTTTATCCACTGTTGGTTGAATATATGGATTCAGAACCTATGGATATAAAGGGCCAACTGTATATCATAATATTTTTGCTGTTCAACCTTTGATTAAGCCTTTTTCTTCATAAAGATTTCTGTTTTAATTTTTATTTTTAATTTTTTTTTTAGTTGGAGTCTCACTCTGTCACCCAGACTGGAGTGCAGTGGCTGCTCCCAGCCACTGCAGCCTTGACCTGCTGGGCTCTGGTGATCCTTCTGCCTCAGCCTTCCAAGTAGCTGGAATTACAGGTGTGCACTACCATGCTATTTTTTTGATTTATTGTAGAGATGAGGTCTCACCAAGCTTCCCAGGCGGGTCTCAAACCTGCGGGCTCAGGCAATCCACTCACCTCAATCTCCCAAGGCTGGGGATTACAGGCTGAGTCACTGAGCCCAGCTAGATTTCTGTTTTTAAGAGGTTTAAGAAATTTTTAGAGTTTTAAATTTGTAACTGATACTGCTTGACTTCCAGCATAATTCTTTTGTCTTTGTTATTACTTTTTCAATTAAGAAATATTTGCCAAAATTTCTGTATATTGTAATTTGAACTATTCCTTTTCCATAAGACTGTTTAGAATTTAACTAAAATTTTGTGGATTTTTATCTCCTTTTTTCACAATGCTGCATTTTTATGTATAAGCAAATAGGTTTGAAATGTTATAAATTGATAATAGTTAAAAATGAGAATAAAAATGTTTATTTCACAAGGATCAAAGTAACAAGTTATAAATAATAGTTGGGCTTATTACCTATTAAGACAGTATAACAGAAAGTTAAAAATATTTTTGTAACCATTATTCAGAGTTAAAAAAGGATCACCCTAAAATTTAGGAAGAAACTGAAATTAAGGGAGACTATTAGGGTCACAGATCTTTTGACAGGAAACAGGAAGCACTGCATGCCCCAGTCCTTCACATAATTGAAGGACATTATGTTAAATTTACCTTTCCCAGGAGGGTACCATCTTTCCTAGATGGGAAATTTAGGTGGAGCCAAACAGTCCAGTATCCTGGGAATCTGAAGACACTGCAGGGCTATGGGATACTGCTGTATCCCTTTGACAATGACTTAGAGGCACTGAAATACTCAGGGCCTTCCTCTCACATATCACTACAAACTTGCAAGCCTGGGATGGAAACAGACTGCCAAGTTTTACTTTTAACTCTGGTGTTCCTTGCCTCAAATCAACATCCTACAGTTGTTAAATGTCCTCAAGCTTTTCCTAATGCTCCCTGCACTGTTGAAGTACTGGGTATGAAAGCATTGTCTAAACTGGAAAATATCACGCAGATATATGGCATCATTATTTTTTGGTGTATCACTCTTTTGGTGTTAAGGGGAGCTATCTAATTGCTAGCACTGTTGTTTTTAATAGAAAAAGAGAAGGAGCCATGCATGATTGGATTTCAGTGATGTGCTCCTAGCCTCTGTGTCTACACATATGCATGCTATAGACCATGCCAAGGCCCATACCTACTAGGGAGCAGTGTCTACTTGAGCAGAATGCTACAGCATTGCAGGAGGCATGAAGTGATGTATACATGCCAGGGCCTGGGAGAACATGACCCAAGCCAGGGCAGGAGGGAGGTGTCCACATTTTACCAGAGAGAGGTATTTAGTTGGGTGACTGCTGGGTGAAGTTTATGCAAAAACAGAGATTCAGTCAAAGATGTTTCAGACATATCCAACTGGCTGAAATCAAAGTCAGATAACCACACAGGGTCTACAGCAGGGTTGTCCAACATTTTGGCTTCTCTGGGCCCCATCAAGTAACTTTTAGCTCCATGGGCTGCATCACATAAAGAGGAATTGTCTTGGACAGCACATAAATTATATAATACATAGTGTATATAAATAAGAAGACTTCTTTTTTTAAATTTTTTTTATTATAAGACTGAGAAAAATGAGGATAATATAAAACTAGTGAAAAATTGAACTTGCTTTTGTAAAATAATCGATCAATGTCTGGTTCGAAGCAAATGGTTGCAGTGCTTAGTGAGCTCTAAAGGTTCTCGTAAGAAATGTTCAAAATTTGCTCTTTGTGTGTTTCATCACTGAAAACAGCTGCTCACAAATGTATGTGTTGCCTAAAAGTGATGTCATGAATAAGGTATGATTGTGAACTTCAAAAATGGCACACATATGAGATTAAGAAGAAAATAAATGCTAAAAAAGCACATGATAATCAAAGATATTGTGGGACAGCATTCCTATCTGTTCTGGATCACCTAAGGTTCATGGGCTGCGGGTTGGATATACCTGCTCAAGAGAATAACATGTTTGCCATGGGAAGGGGTTTGGAAATGAGGGAGCATCTCGATTGATCTCCTGGGTCACCCCTGATCCACAAACCCATGAAAACCAGGAACTCCTGTTCTGTAAGGCCATCATGGAGCCTTCTTTGTCACCCCTTCCCTGGTCCAAGCCTGTTTTCACCCACCCTTGTCTCAATGATCCTCCTCACACTCTCTGATATTCTAGTGTTCCCCACTCTCTACCTCATCCCAGTCCCCGGTCTGTCTTCTTTCTGGACCCTGAATTTGTTGTGTTGATTAGAAATTATTTTCTAGCTGTCATACCATCTTGCTTCTACCTTATTCATGTAGTTTGAAGCACAGTATTTAAAACAACATTCCTTTTTTCTATATGGGCAAAATACACATTTTTGAAGATCTGGTCATCTTGTAAATCTTAAAGAAATCTCAAATAAAAAACAAAATAAATAAAGCTGAGGATAACCTGTAGGTTGCCCCAGCTTGCCTGCTCCTCTGGCTGTGTCTAACACTGTCTATAGGAGGACAGTGATATCTTGTGTGAGACCCAAGGAATCTGGTTGTAAATGTGTCCAATTGGTCAGTAGGCCAGTCTTTCTCTTCAGGCAGACCCCTTTCCTCTCCCACCCTGGGGCTTCAGAAACAGGAAAGATCTTCTAAGCAAGTGAATGGCACAGTCATATTTGTGCTTTTGAATATGTCACTCACTGGAAACAGTGAGTGACATATTGTAGACTGCTGAGATTTAGGCAGGGAGACCAGCAGGAGCATCCCCTGAACTTTGTCCTCCATGGGATCTAGTTCAGGATACGGCACCCTTGTTCTCCTGCTGCTTAAGTAGGAAATGAGATTTTTTTCAGATTCTTTCCTTGTACCTTCTGGTCCATCACCGACTTTTGGTCAGTATAAAGTTGTTAATTATATTTCTCAAAAGTTCTCATTTGTTCTCACTGCCTTATTTCATTAGAACATCATAATCTCTTTCTTATTGGAATAATCTCCTAGCTGGCTGTTTTGCTTCCAGACCTGCGCCTTCTAATTAATTTTTGACAGCCACAGGGATCTTTCTATTTTTTATTTCTTTTTTTTTTTTTGTATTGTGGTCTGTCACCCAGGCTGGAGTGCAGTGATACCATCACAGCTCACTATAACCTTGACCTCCTGGGCTTAGGCGATTCTCTCATCTTGCCTTCTGAGTGGCTGTGATTACAGGTGCACCATACCTGACTAATTTTTGTTTTTTTTTTGTAGAGACAAGGTCTTGCTATGTTACCCAGACTGGTTTTGAACTCCTAGGTTCAAGCAATCATCCCTCCTATCCTTCCCAAAGTGCTGGGATTATAGGCATGAATCACCACATGCAGTATAGAATGATCTTTCTAAATGCAAGTCTGATCACGCTTGCAAAGTCCTTTAATGGTCCTCATTGCAATACAAATACAAATACAATTTGTATTGAACAACACATGATCAATACAAATCCCAATACTCCATCATGGCTTACGAGGATCTTCATGATCTGACACTATCCACGTGGGCAGTCCCCACCCTGCACTCAATGTCTGGTCACAGAGAGCTTCCAGTTTCTTGGCCACCCATTGCTCTTTCTTGATATGTTGTATCATCACTCCTTTCTTCCCAGAAAGTGGCTGGCACCACCTCTTTTTAATTAGCTAAGTCCTTCCATCCTTGAGGTTTCAGCTCACACTTCTCTGTCTCCAGGGGTGGTTCCTGTAATCCCAAGGGCTGGGAGTGTCCTCTCCCTGTTGTTCCGAGGACTAGTGTTTCCCTGGTGGGAGCACCATTGCACATGTTCCAGCTGACACAGGTTATTCAGTGTAGGTTAGACATAGATATGCTTCTTGAAGATAGTTTTAAAGTATGGCAAGCATTTAGCCATCTTTCTCACATTCCTGACCACCCTTTATAATGGAATGTACTCTTACCAGTGTAAGGAACCCACCCTTTCAGTTTATGGGTAGCATAAAAATAGTTGTAAAAGTCAAGTGCATGTTCAGGAAAGCTCATCAAAGGCAGAGAAATGGTAATCATCTCACCTTTTAGCTCATGTTTAGCATAATTTTTGCTGTAAAAGTCTACCAAGTTTCCTGTCAAAGGCAAATATGTGTTCAGGAAAAGCCCATGCCCCCTTTAACTCATCAAAGTTGGAGAGGTGGTAACAAACTCTGTATCAGATACCTGCAGTCCACCCTTTAGCTTATGGTCAGCATAATGATTGTTGCATAGCTATATCAAGCTTCCTGTCAAAAGTAAAAATGTATTCTTTCTCTTACAATATCCATGTCTGTCAAGCATACCCTCAAGAAATTCACTCTCTAATGAATTCTGTCCTAAAACTCTACTTGATCCATTCTGAAATGCTTTTCTTGGTGGGCCAAAGAACCTATGAAGCATCACACCACACTCCCTCCATCAACACAGTGACCTTCAAGTTTGTCTAGAGACTGCACTGTGTTTCCTGTCCTGTCACCTGTCACAATGCTTATTTGCAGGAGGAACTGAGTTACTCACTCTGAAATAGACATAATGAAATACCTCTTAAAATTATGAACTTCACAGCAACTTGGATGGATTTAGAGTCTGTAATTATCAGTGGTTTTATCACAGAAACAAAGAACTGTGTGCCACCTATTCTTACTCATAAGTGGACCCTGGACAATTATCATAATACTATAAGAAAGGAATTGGCAGTTGTGGGAAACTGCCAGGGGAGGGAGTCGGGGGGGGGGCACACTTCATCAACAATGGTATCTGATCTCAAACTAGGTGAAGTGGGGACCAAAGTGAGGCCCAAACTTTGCCTGTACAATGACTGTTTGTATTCCTAACCCTGAATTATACTCTGTATCTTTAAAATAAAAATTAAAAAAAAAAAAAGAAATATCTCTCCTCCTAGGTCTTGGCTACCCTCTTCAAATCCCTGGACTGGCTTTGCCTCCTGTGACTTCCTGCATATCTTCCTGGGTTGTATGCACTTGAGAATATATCTGTGGTCCACTTGCCTTTGGTAACTGCTCACCACCTCTAGAAATTGCCCTGTTCTGACCTCCACCATTCTTTAGTTTGGTTCCATGTCACAGCATGCACAAGTGCCCACACTGCTGACTATAGTAAATTACTAATGAGAAATGAAGGAGGAGAGTTCAAATTATGACAGATAACACAAACTAGAGAGTTCATCTGGATAAGGACTAAGATAGAATCAGTGACTAATGTTGATAAGAGACTGGAATTGTGAAATGACATGTCAAAAGCTTGATGAGTCTCAGATATTGCTATCAAAAGCCCTTGCGCTGTAATCTCTTGTAGCAAAAACCTTGACAGGGGCTTTTCCTGCTAGACTCCAGGCAGATTCTGCCTTTGCCCCTTATGCTATATACATGTGGCTTAAAGGTAGAGATTTATTTAAAATTTCTGAGGTGATTAGTTTAGCAAAAATGCATTTTTGGTCTATATATAACAGAAAAAACATTATTTCAAATACTGTGCTCCAAACTACTTGAATATGTTAGAGGCAAGATAATATAAAAATGAGAAAATAATTTTTCTTTTGCTTTCTCTTTATGTGTCATAAATATTTGTGTATATATAAAACATGACATATAAAATTAATTATGATTTTAAACTGCTAGCAATATAATAGGTAAAATAAAAGTTTAAGGTTTAGAGAGATACCTCACTTAAGGATGATTTTTTTGGGGGGTGTTTCACTCTGTCACCCAGGCTTGAGTGCAGTAGCCTTATCACGATGATTATGGCTCATAGCAGCCTTGATATCCTGGTCTCAGATGATACTTCCACCTCAGCATCCTGAGTAGTTGGGACTATAGACGTGCATCATCATGCTTGGCTAATTTTTTGACTTTTTGTAGAGATGACAGCTGGCTCTTTTGCTCAAACTGGTATTGAACTCCTGGGTTCAAGCAATCCGCCTGTCTTGGCTTTCCAAAGTATAGGTATTACAGGCATAAGCCACCACATGTAGCTAAGAATAATATTAATGGAAAAAATGTTAGCTTTAGAAAACATTTCATAGAAGGACAAAAATAGTTGGAACAGTTTATAATTTATTTATTAATAATCATTTTAATTTAATAGCAAAATATTATATAAAAGTATTTGGTCTTGGAATTTCAAAAAGTTGAAACAAATATTTTCAATTTAAATCTTATGACTTCAGGAATGCTCAAGAGCTGAACATGGAGAAAGTACAGAGTTAGAGACTCAAGAGATGGAAAATAAACTAAAAGAATTCCAGTCAACAAGGAGCAAAGAAGAGGAAGAAAGAGAGTGAGTAAAATTTTAGAGAAATAGAACTATTTTACTGCATTAAGTTGCTGTCTCACTTTTTTCAAAATAAAAATTGGGCTCCCTGAGCTAGTACCTTTTTAAAACAATAGTGAGGTTCAAATAAAAGTGCTTTGAAAAGTGTAAATCTAAAGTTTGCCTTTTTGGTAATCTCTGTCACCTTACAACATGAGAACGTATCTGAGGTATAACTCTCCACCTTTGATGAGTTAAGGGGGGTAGGGTGGGTTTTTCCTGAACATGCATTTGTCTTTGACAGGAAACTGGTACACTTTTACAGCCATTATTATGCTAATCATGAACTAAAAGGTGGGCTGATTACCATTTCTCCACCTTTGATTAGCTTTCCTGAACACACATTTGACTTTTACAACTATTATTATGCAACTCATGATAAAAAACTATCTTATATTCTATTATTATTCAAATCAAAATGTTCAGTGGATGAATAATCTCTGGCTTGTCCTGATAAATAAGCAATATTAAATTTCCTTTTTATTTGTTTTTTGGTTTTTTTTTTGGTGCCTTTAAGATGAGACTTTTTTAAAAAATTACCATTACTTTTGCTTCTTCTGAACTTTATTTGGTCTTATCTCCTCTCATTTTTTCTTTTTCTTTTTTTTTTTTACTTTGTGCTTTTCAATAATTTGTGGTCTGGATTGTCTAGGACAGCAACGTATACTTTACCATGGGCTTTCAGAGATTTCCATCACCAGTACCCAAATACCAGTTTAAGTTCAGGGCAATTTTTATTTACTAAAAGTCTTTTGGGGACAGGAGTTTGCATGTACCAAAATTATTCAAACTCTCAAGAAAGTTCAAAATATTTTTAGCAAATGCTAGTTAGCTGAAATTTTATTTATGAAAACTCTGATATTATATTTTTACATTTGCACTAATTTTCCTGAGATTGTTTTTGTTATAAAACAATAATGGTGATAAAAGTCAAGTAGAACTGATAGTTATATGATGTTTGTACCATATCTCTTCTTAGCTGTAGGCTGACTTCTATCCCATTCTCTAGCGGCACTTTTAATAATTAAAACTTTCTCACAGAAATCTTATCTATGTTCATATGTGTGTGAGTGTGTGTGTTATGTGTGCACATCTGATGTGTCTTTTATTTTTTCACAAGTGAGATTATCTATAAAAATATGGGAATAAAATATCCTTCTATTTTACTTAATATATTTATTTCAGTGATCTTTTCACATCAGCACACATTGCTCTACTTCATTTTCTTTTTGGCTACAGAATATTTCTTTGTGTGATATAAGCACTTATTTTTCAGGTCTTTATTACGTGTTTGGAATCTTATGATTATAAATACATGCTTCTACATATATGTTTGTTTACATATGCCAGAGCATCTGTGGGATAAATTCCCACCTCTGTAATTTTAGGTCAAAAAGAATATGAATTTTGCTTTGTGGTAGACACTGAGAAATGGTCTCCCAAACAGCCTTCAAAAGTTTATAACCTTCTACAGGGTGTGAGAGTGCAATATCAAGTGTCTTTGCTGGTACTAAGTATATCCAAATTCTTTTTACATTAAATTTATTTATTTTTTTTGGTCTTTAAAGTGATGGCCATAAAATACTTGTGACGTATCATATGAATCTTATAGTCCAATTATTTGAAAATATACAAGACATGTATGTGTACCTTCTCTAATAACCAGAGTATTGATTTCCTCAAAGCATCTTGTGTTGTACATCATCCCAAGTGAATTTATTGTGTGTCTTGCTTATTTTCTCTTAATAATCCAGTGGCCAGATCTTATCTCTCTATTGATTTGGACCTAGTTTGAACTTCTCAATGAGTACTATCAGTACCCATCTGGGAATTAGAATTCCTGGAATCACTACTCCCCCCCACCCAGAGTAAGTTTATATGTTCTTAACATTCTAAAGCTTGACTTCTTAGAATAGTTATACTACTGTCTAAAGTCACACAAATGTTAAATGTCATAGCCAGAATGAGAACCTGCCACTCACTAGTCAGGAAGTCCAGTGTCCTAATCTTAATCATTTCTATCTGTGGGACACTGGGCAAGTTGTTTCATTTTTTTTTAAATAAAAATTCAGCTCACTGAGCTAGTAACTTTTAAAAAAATGATAAGGTTCAAGTCAAAGCGCTTTGCATACTGTAAAAAAAATTTACCTTCTTGGCAATCTCTGTCACCTTGCAATGTAGGAAGACATCTGAGGTCTTAATAAGGAATTCATCACTTACTAGATCTGCTGAATATTTTGGAATTCTGCTTTTCCTCTTTACATTAATGGACACCTAGCTCTTGAAATTGCATGACAACCTGTGCAGTTTCCTATATAGCAATCAAGCTATCTTTAGTCAATGTGAAGGTCAAAAATATGTGTTTGGACTATATTTGTGACTCCACAAAAGTCACAAATATAGTAGAGCTATATTGTAAAATTACTGAGACTATTGGAGCATTATTGATGTTTTATTTTCATTTTGTGCTGGTTTCTTATATGTTAACAACTGAATTTCTATTTCCAGAAATGGGAAACTATATTTGTTTTCATTAAAAGGAGAAATGTATTTAGTAATTATATTTTGTCTTGTTTGTATCTATTGAAGGTCAAGTGGATATCACTGGAAATCTGGAAAAGTGAGCAAATTGGGTAATCAATCACACATGATATCATAAAATAAAGAAAATGCTATTAAGGTAAGAAGATACTATTCAATTCTCAGGCAATTAACTAAAAAAAATGATATGAATTACCTTTTCAAGTCTTGTATTTCCCTCCATACTCAAAAATGTACATTCTTGTTTTCAATAATTTTGCATATCATTAGATTTTTACTTATTTTCGTACGTTAATATGCAACTTTCACTAATTATTCCATTATATTTTTGTGTTTAGTCTATACATTCACTATTGAAAATGTATCTTGAGGTGAATTTCCCCATTCTGAATTCTTCCATTCAGTTCAGTTCTGGTTTAAAATATGTGAAATACAACGATATAGTGCCAAACTAAGGTGAAAGTTAATGTTGTTTGATATAACAAATGAGACAATTTATTTCTATCACATCTGTTTAATGTTGATAATATTCTGCTTGAGTAATAATTTATTACTGATATTCTTTTGATTCCATGTGAAGATACACAAGAAAAAAATACTTTTAAGTTTCCCAGTTATAGAATTGTCTTACTGTGTATTGTAAAATATAACATTATATTATATTTAAGTTTAAAGCTAGATGTGTCTTTATGTAAAGCAAACTGTTTTGCTTCTGGATCCTTTAGTGCCAGATCCATGACTTTGTAAATATTAACTTACACAGAGTTTTTTTTATGTCCCTCCCATTAAACTTTCATTGTGTCAGTTGGCATCTAACAATCTGACTCGGTACTTCTCAACTTTTTTTCTTCAAAATAGTATTTTCTTTACTAGCTTAGTGAGATGTTTCTTTAATTTTGTAGTTAAAAGTTTTATAATTCATTTTTCATTTTTTGTTAACTTTCTGAAATAGTGTTCAGTGTTTTCAATGCTGTTTTATATATTAAAAATGATGTTATGATTTATTTAATAGAATTTATTAGCCGAGCTTGGTGGCTCAGCCTGTAATCCCGCGCTTTGGGAGGCTGAGGTGAGTGGATTGCCTGAGCCCGTGGGTTCAAGACCCACCTGGGCAACTTGGTGAGACCTCGTCTCTACAATAAATCAAAAAAATTAGCCGGGTGTGGTAGAGCGCGCCTGTAGTTCCAGCTACTTGGAAGCCTGAGGTGGAAGGATCACCAGAGCTCAGCAGGTCGAGGCTGCAGTGGCCGGGAGCGGCCACTGCACTCCAGCCTGGGCGACAGAGTGAGACTCCAACTTAAAAAAAAAAAAAGAATTTATTGAATGCTTTCTTTGTCTCATAGTGGATCTGTCTTCATCTAATGTGAAAGACAAGGCACATAAACACATGTATAGTGAAAGCCACCATCATGTAATTTTTGTTATAATCACCTTCCATATGAAAAATCTGTACTTGGGAAATAATAGTTTAGTCTGACACATATTTGGGAGTTTACTAGATATATTTGGGGGAAAAATAAGCAATGAATATATCAGAGCCCCAAAACATTGTAACTAAGTAGGAAGCTAGATGCATGGGGGCTGGGAAGCTGTGCAAGGCAGGTCCAGAAATGAGAGGGAACAGGAGAGGAGAAGACCTGGAATGCCAGACTCAGAATTCCTGATGTTTTTCTTTGGTGGATGGAATCCCTCAAGCCTTTGAGTAGGAGAATAGCAAGATATAGGCAATGACTTGGTCTTATTCAATATCCAGGATGTTTGCAGTTACAGTGCAGAGGGTCTCCAAACTGTTTTGCTCATGTACCACATTAGAACATAATATATTATGAACACGCACTTCCTACACATGTGCTTCTCTTTACTTATTAGTGGAATTTAGTTATAGGCATACTGACTTATTAATATAATATGTTTGTCATACAATAAAATGTGGAAATTAATCAAAATGAGATAAACAAGCATAAAAATAGATATTTTCTTGTCTACTACCCAGTGTTTTCTGAGTGCCCTGAAGCCTGCATGTTGCTTTAAGGTCACTGGTAGAGAAGCGGAGAGACTATTTGGAAGACTATTAAGAGAATCTAGAGGTCAGATGAAAGGAGCCTGAATTCGAAATTCAGCAGAAGAAACATAAAGGAAAATGTGGAATCAAAAGACAGTGGAAATATAGAACCAAAAGACAGAAATCTGAGGAGGAAGTCACATATAGAATTAATATTTCAGCTGGGTGTGGTGGCTTACATCTGTAATCCCCAGTTTGGGTGGCCAAGGCTGGAGCATTGATTGAGTCCAGAAGTTCAAGACAAGCCTAGGTAACATAACAAGACCTCATTTTTTCAAAAAATAAGAAAATAAGGCAGACATGATGATGCATGCTTGTAGTTCTAGCTACTCAGGAGGCTGAGACAGAATTGCCTGAGCCTAGGAAGTTGAGGCTGTGGTGAGCCGTGATCATGCCATTGCACCATAGCCTAGGTGACAGTGTGATACCCTGATACAGCAAACAAAAAACAAAAATGCTGATATTCCAGGCCAGCTTCTCTAGGAAATAACATAAAGAAGGGAGTCTGAGGAAACTGGGTACACATTTAGAATCTTCATGTGACAGCTGAAGCTGAGGGAGCAGATATGCTTCTGGGAAATTTGTAAAGAGAAGAGAGATGAGAAGAAGGATGCTCAGGGAAAGCCAGTGTGTGGAGAGTGTCAGTCGGAGAGCTTTAATATATTGTGGTACCAGGCAACTGTTTAGTGTTTTCTCTTTTTATCTCATTAATTGCTTATGTCACTTCTAAGAGGTGGTTGTCCTTACTCCAGTTCTGCAGATGAAGTAACTTAATATCAGATAAGTTAAACAAGTTGCTCAAGTTCAAAGTCAGGGCTAAGATGTGTAACACAACATGCTCAAGGTCAAAGCCAAGGACCGCATGTGTAATGCAACATGCTTAAGGTCAAAGCAAGGGCCAAAATGTGTAATGCAACATGCTCAAGGTAAAAGGCCAGGGCCAGGATGTGTAATGCAAGCTCTAGGCTTGTTCTAAGATAATCTGCTCACTTGGCAGTGAAGAAAAAAATGGCAGGAGTAGAATTAAAGCAGTTCAGTTTCATAGAAGATAAAAGTGAAGGAAGGCATTTTTAGAAAACGTATAGTCAGTATTGTCCAATACATAGTGTAGGAAACATAGTTTGAAGTGTCTGTTTAGAACAGTTTCACAAGGTGGGCAAGTTTGCTTCCCAAGAGACATTTTCATTTATCATTAAGACTGGCTTTTTTGCTAAAAGTATACAATGAGTTCTGGCCACAGGTGCTACTGAATATCCACAATGCACAAAACAGCCCTCTAACAAAGAAACATTTGGCCCAAATATCAGGGGTGCTAAGGTCGAGAAATCTTAGACTATATTGACTGCATAGTGTACAATTCATGAGTATCTATCAGCCACATTTATAGATAGGCACAGCAAAACCTGTAATCACTTCATAGAATTTTGAGCAACATATAAGATGAACTATGTGAAACCACTTTGTAATACTACCTGAACATCATATTCAAATGTCTGTTTCTGGAGAAGGAAAAAAATGAAAAACTCTGAATTTGATTATTGGGTCATTATAAGATGAAAAAGTATTAGGTATTAGGCTGATGCATAAGTTCATAGCATTTGTTTTTGGCATGGCAACATTGTGGTGTTGGGAGTTTATCATTTGTCATTTGGAGTCACAATCTTACATTTGTGAATATGCCTTGTATTTTGCAGTTTTATGTTAGTGCTATATTTGTGGGCTAAAGAAGATAGAGTATCAAGTGGAAAAGGCAAGCACTTACAATATATTCTTCTGTTTAACAGAGGAGTAAAGGCAGCAGAGGTGACTTGAAACATTTGTGTTGTGTATGGGGAGAATGTCATCAGAAAAAACACAGCAATAAAATGTTTTTATCATTTCAAAAAGAGTTACTTTGACTTGAGTGATTCTCCTTGTTTAGGAAGACCACTGGGCTTCGACAAAGACCATTTCAATGCTTTAATCCATGATAATCCACATCAGTCAACCTGAGAATTGGCAAATGTGATGAACTGTGACAAATCAACCATTGTGTGACATTTACATTCTATGGGTAAATGAAAAATGCTTGAGGTTGGAAAGAAAAGGATAGAAATCCATGAGGAAAGACTTGCTGCAGCGAACACGAGCTCAGAGGGTGACCTTCCAAGGACTCAACAGGACCCAGGAAAGACTTTGTATATTGCTTTTTAAAACTGGTAAATGCTATGAGACCATCTGTGGGCTGAGGGAGAAATATGCTAGGAGAGAACAGGTTGAAAATGTCAAGAGTGATGTCAGATTCGGGTGAGTGGTCTTTGAAGAGGTGATTCACTTAAATGGACTTCTCAAAGAAAGGAAGACATGTTTTTTTCCTTGGTTGAGAAAGATGGAAGAAAAACAGGTGGTGATCAAAGTAAATTTCAGAGATTGTGTTTGGCAGTTGGTGAGGCAGAACACTAGAAAGTCACAATGGAAAGACCTTGACATTCTCTGTAAAGTTGAAGACACTATAATCTGCTCTGGTGAAGAAGGGGATGGATTGTAGTTCTTGGGAATGGAGGAGGTTTGGAGTCACTGCTGTGGCAATTGACATTAAGATTGAGGAACAAACGAGTCAATGAATTACCAAAGAGCTGGAAGAGCCTGCAAGGGTGTTGAGCATAGAACTGTGGGAGAACCAGCAGAATCATTCCATTGCAGTGGTGGGTAGACAGGGTCTAAATGGAAAGTGATGGGGTAATGGAGGTTAGCCTTGAGTAACTTTCAAGTCTGGATTTTGACGGTGTGGCCTTTAGAATGCTGCATAGGTGCAAGGTTGGGCCACAGTGGGGGCGGGACTGAGGAGACACTCAGGGCTTCACAGTAGCCAGCATGTTGGAGGGTCTTCGGTGCTCCATGTTAGGTGAGCATCTGCACTGAGGTCTCTAAGATGACCAACCAGAAGAGTGAAGGAGAGAGATATTGAGTGGATTGCAGAAGTTGAGAAGGAAGAAGCTCTTGGGTCCTGATGAAGACTGTAAGTGTTAGTGAGGCCTGTTGGGGAGGCAACTTTGCCAGATGTTGAACATGGAACAGTATTCCAAAGGCAATACCAAGAGGCAGACAGGGAGAAAGGCTTCCTCTCCTGATGATCAAGAGTACAGGGGAAAGGAGCACTCCTCCAGAAGGTACTGGTGAAGGTTTTGTCTGAGGAGGGGCTCCACATCTCACAAGCT
Organism: Carlito syrichta; assembly: GCF_000164805.1. Taxonomy (NCBI): domain Eukaryota; kingdom Metazoa; phylum Chordata; class Mammalia; order Primates; family Tarsiidae; genus Carlito; species Carlito syrichta. Next base: position 5,609 of record NW_007241856.1, on the reverse strand, counting down.
GTTGAATGACATGTCTTCAGGAAAAGCGTAAAGATGACATATTCCATGACTATTTACCAGGGCCTCTGTGGAGTGACGGGACCTGGGAGAAGGATGGTCCATAAGAAAATGTTGAGGAGCTCATCGGGCTAAGCCTAAGAACATCTGACAAAGAACTTGTATGGGAGTTGGGTCCCTATGGTGGAAGGAGGACCTGGTGGGAGTTTGGAGGCATTTGTGAGTGCCAGGGAGACTGATGACTCCCCCACAGTTCCACCCCAGTGGCACAGACCATACACCTGGGTAGTAGGTCCACCAGGCTGCCCTGGCCTGATGGCAGCATTTCACACCTATGATGAAGGCTGTGAGGGTCAGTAAGGCATGGACTTGGATATATTGAATTCCTGATGTCTGTATATGTGTAGATGGATATGTATGCATATGTGTGTATATGTATATATGTGCATGTATGTTGGTTAAATGTGCATATGTTTATATGCATATACACACATGTATATGTGCAAATATGTGGGCACATTGGTATGCGTGTGTATATGTGCATGTATGTATGTAGTACATGTTTATATGTGTACATGCATGTGTATATGCATACATGTTTGTATATGCATTGAGTGCATATGCTTGTGCAAACATGTACATGTGTAAATATGTACACATGGTACATATGTTTATGCATGCACATATGTGTGTATATATGTGTGTGTATATGCATAAGTGTGTGTATGTGTTTATGCGTATGTATGCAGAAATGTATACACATTTTAAGAGATGTTATCTATATATTACTTTTAGTTCACCATAATCAAAAGTGTCTTGACCCTGATGGTAGTCATTTTGAGCAACTCATGTAATTGCAGAAGTCAAATGTGACTTGCATTCATCTTTTGTTATCAGTATATATTATTACAATTTTAATACATTTTCTCTTAAACTGTGTAGACATTTTTTAGCACTCTCTGTAGGCCTATGTGTGTATATATGTGTGTATGTATATTTATATGTGTGTGTATATATGTGTATGCTGTATTGTGTATTTATATGTGTGTGTGCATATGTATATGTAGGAGTGTGTATATGCATGTGTGTGTGCATGCATGTGTGTAATCTTCATCTGATTCTACTCCACCTCCCAAACCTTTCTCAAACAGATAAAAATGTATGAGGAAACCCTATTTGCCTAAAAATAGCTACCAGCATTTTGTTTATTGAAATAATTTTATACAATTTGAATTATTTGAAATATGTCTACAGCCATAGAGCAGAAAAAATGTTATTCATAATAGTAATAACAAATTATAACATTTTCCCCTGAATTCATTCTGCTTTGGCTTATCCATCCATTCTGTCCAGGGCAGTCCATAACCACAATGACCATGTTTCAATTCAGATGTATCATTAAGGTAAACATATTGGATAATTTTGTTATGAAAAATGAGATTAAACTATTTGTAACTTGTATAACATTACCAGTTTAAAAATAAAAAGTGTGATTCATAGAAAATTTGATATTTCAATCCTTTCTTTTCTGCTGTGTTTGGTGTTTAGCGCCTGAACAGTTACTTCAAAGAACATGGACAATAAGTGCTCCTTGGAAACAAAACCCTTGATTCGCTGGGAACAAAGGCCTAAATTTTCAACGAGGACTGCAGTTGGTGCAGCCACAGATACAGAGGCAGCATAATTCTCTGACTTTTGTGTACAAATTGAGCAATTGAGCCTGTAAATTGCAAATTGCAAACCAGGTCTGAATTGTCAGTGTCTGTATAAATATACACTCCTGCCTCCTTTGCTCATCTGTGTACTTTAAATGTTGGTTTTAGTAAGAGCAAGGAAAGTCTGTTTAATCAGCAATCTGTTTCATTGCCTAAAACATTAAGATCCAAGGATTTTTAGGTGATTATTTATTTACCTAGTAGTGAATCTTATTTACTCAATCTTTTTGGCTATAACTTAGGAAAGTCGGGGATCATAAATAATGTATATGAAGGTTAAATTTGTGGTGATTAAGCATGCAGTTCTCCAAATTGGGCAAATAAGATAATAATATTGGTTTCTACAGTTATGTAAGCAGACTAGCTTAGCCCCAATTCAGTTTAGATTCAGTCTACACAAATATTAGACTTAGTGGGTTTCAGAACAAGCAGAAATATAAAAGACTTACTAAACCTTGTCAATATTTGAACACTAGTGCTTTCTCAAAATCATGACATATAATGGTTTTTTTTAAAGAAGTAATTTATGTTTTTAAGAAATTGTTTTATGCATATTTTAAAAATTTACTTTTTTGAAATAAATTTTTCTTACATTAATTAAAAGGTCTATGCATGCTTTAATGATGATCTCCTATTAATTTTAAATTATTGTTTTCAAATAAATTTTTTGTTCATATGTGTATCTATGTATGTATATATATGTGTATATAGGTGTGTGTATATGTGCATCAAAATGATACAACTTTCTAACATTTTTGTTAGTAACTTAACTGAACCTTCTTCACATCACAGACTAATAACTGACAAACAATATCTATTTTATTAATGCAGCTTTCTGTCAGAAAAGCGAAATTAATTACTGAAGGAGCAGTTTCAGTGTAAACAGTTTGCCACCATATTATTAGATGCCACAGCTACAATTCCTTTGCTTTTACCTTTGAATTACAAGAAAAATTATAGTGTTAGAATTAATCATGTAATATAAAAATTCTAAAGCCCAAACTTATAACACTTTGATTTTCAAAATATATTTTATCCAGTTTTTTAGGAGGGGGTGCTTTTTATGCCAAAAAAACATCGACTTAGTATATAATCCTAATGATGGCATTTTTCAAAAGTGAGGACTTTCATAGCACTGCTCCTTAAATGTCATTGATATATTCTCTTAACAGGAAGAGAACGTAGTAGTATAAAATTATGAAGTCACTCTAGAAATTTTTTAAATTTTGAAAAATTGCTTTCCATTCTAATAAATTATTTAACAATAGAAAATACCAAAAATAAAATTTGAATTTATGATAATTCCAAAGGAATTAAGAATGCTTCTATGAAGGGCAAACACATTTGAGAGGTTAAGATACTATTATGGAACAAATTTTAGAACTATTTCTAATACACTAATTATATATTCATCTACACATATACTAATTATAAATATATACTATTATAAATGTTTATATCTTGTTCTGTGTGGGATCTGTTTGATCTAGAGATGGGAAATGTGTGTTGTTTCATTACTTTATCAATTGAAAAACTACCCATTTTATTTTTAAAAGACTGGTATAACTTTTTTGTTCTTTCCAACAGAGTCGGTGAAGTAACCAGTTAATTATAAAATGGCACATTCTCCTGAAGATGGAAAGTCAAAGATCAAAGAGAAGATATGTGGGCAGTCTGAAAACAGAGCTGCCCTGCTGGTATGTACAAACATGGTCACGAATACCAAATGTGCCCTGCACATGGCATGTCCACAGCTCCAGCTCAAATGACTTTGGTGGCCAGTTGCCTTTCCTCCTCACCATTCCTGAGAGTGAGGTACATGCTGCTGACAGTCTCCTCCTCCTGTTCTTGCCTAAGGACATCATCTCAGCCTTGTCCCCTCTTCCTTGAACCACACCTGTTTGTGTGTGCACGCTCTCGTGCGCGCGCGCGCGCACACACACACACACACACACACACACACACACACACACACACACACACACACACACACACAGCAATGTCTTCCATCCAAAACCAAAATCAAACCAAAACTACCACACAATTCTTTCTGATCTCCAAACCTTCTTCTGCTCCACTTTATTGTAAAACTCTTCTGAAACATTATACTTGCTGTCATCATATTCTTTCCTTCCACTGTCTACTTTTTAAAAATAGGTTATAATTTAATTACTGTGAAATAGACTAGATGCCTTTGACTAATGTGTATAACTCAGCTATAGAAAGTTACCTCACCCCAGAAGTTCCCTGCGGCCTCATCCAATCAATCTCCACCTTAAAGACAACTACTCTTCTGGTTTTTACACATGATAGACAGTAGTGCCTGTTCTTGAACTTCTTGTTGCTGGAATGATACAGTATATATATTTGGGCTTTTTTTTGCATTACTTGAAGAGTCATCTGCATCAAACTGATCAGTAATTTGTTCAGATGTATCACCGAGTAGTAGTCCATTTTTTTTTAATATAACAAAATATTTTCTTTTATTAAATACTATATGCTTATATGGGAAACAGTTTTAAAGTTATATAAAAATCCCAGTAATTAAATTTTATCTTTCAGAACGTATATTTTTTCTTTTTTTTACAATTTTTTTTTTATTGTCAAGTTGGGGGGTAGAGTTAAGGGTTAGGTATACAATTGCGTTTCATTCAGGTACCCTGTTGATATGGGTTGTTTCCCCATTCCCAGACAGATATTTGCTACTGTTAATCCCATCTCCCTCCCCCCACCATAGTTTCCCAGTACGGTCAGTCATTTTCGTATACTACTGCATTGGATGTTTAAGGACCATTATATGAGTGAGAACATGTGATACTTGGATCTTTGTTTCTGTGAGAGGTCACTCAGTATTATAGACTCTAGTTCCATCCAGGTTGCTGTGAAATTCATGATTTTGTTCTTTTTTATGGCTGTGTAGTATTCCATCGTGTATATGTACCATATTTTTTTAATCCAGTCCTCTTTTGACGGGCAGCATGGCTGTTTCCAGGTTCTTGCTATTGTGAACAATGCTGGGATAAACATGCGTGTGCAGGTATCTTTTTTATAGAGTGATTTGTGTTCTTCAGGATATATTCCCAGTAGGGGGATTGCGGGGTCATATGGGAGGTTGGTATTTAGAACTTTTAAGAATCGCCACACTGCTTTTCACAGAGGTTGCACTAGTTTACACTCCCACCAACAGTGTAGAAGTGTTCCCTTTTCACCACACCCTCTCCAGCAGCTGTTATTTTTTGAGTTGTTGATAATTGCCATTCTGACTGGGGTTAGGTGGTATCTCAGTTTGGTTTTGATTTGCATCTCCCTGATGATTAGTGAGGTTGAACATTTCTTCATGTTGGCTGCTCGGAAGTCTTCCTTTGTGAAGTGTCTGTTCATATCTTTTGCCCATTTTATAATGGGGTTGTTTGTTTTTTTCTTTTCAGCACATTTGAGTTCCTTGTAGATCCAGGATGTTAACCTTTGTCGGACCTGGAGTTGGCAAATACTTTTTCCCAGTCTGTAGGCTGTTTCCCTGCTCTCTTGATGGTTTCTTTGGCTTTGCAGAAGCTTGTCAGTATAAAAAGGTCCCACTTATCTATTTTCTCTCTTATGACCTGTGGGTTTTGGGTTTTGTTCAGGAATTGGATGCCAGTTCCGATTTCCATGAGGGTTTGTCCTTCATTTTCTAAGGTTCTTATGGTTTGAGGTTTTACATTTAGGTCTCTGATCCATTTGGAATTAACCTTTGTGCATGGGGATAGATAGGGGTCCTGTTTCAATCTTCTGCATGTGGTCAGCCAGTTTTCCCAGCACCATTTACAAAATAGGTTCTCCTTTCCTCAGTGGTAGGTGATGGAGGCTTTGTCAAAGATGAGTTGGTTGAGAAATTGAGGTTTTGTTTCTGGAATCTCA
>NW_007241855.1:0-638 GCF_000164805.1 Carlito syrichta | reverse complement strand
TATTGGTGTAGAGAAATGCGATTGTCTTTTGTACATTTACTTTGTATCCTGAGACTTTGCCAAAGGTCTTTATCAGTGTAAGGAGGTTTTTGACAGACTCTCTCAGGTTTTCAAGGTATACAATCATGTCGTCTGCAAAGAGAGATAACTTGACTTCCTCTTTTCCTATTTGGATACCCCTGATTGCCTTCTCTTCTCTGATTGCTCGAGCCAGGACTTCCAATACTATGTTGAACAGGAGGGGTGGGAGTGGGCATCCTTGTCTTGTTCCAGTTTTCAGGGGAAATGGTTCTAATTTTTGTCCATTTAGGAGTATGCTCGCTGTGGGTTTCTCATAGATGGGTTTTACTATTTTGAGGTATGTTCCCCGTATGCCTAGATGCTCAAGGGTTTTTATCAAGAAGGGGTGCTGGATTTAATCAAAAGCTTTTTCTGCATCTAATGATATAATCATGTGGTTTTTGTTTTGACATCTGTTGATGTATTTAATAACATTTATGGTTTTACGAATGTTGAACCAGCCTTACATCCCAGGAATGAAGCCTACTTGGTCATGATGGATGATTTTTGAGATGTATTGCTGAATCCAGTTTGCTAGGATCTTGTTGAGAATTTTAGCATCTATGTTCATCAAAAAA
>NW_007241854.1:0-2887 GCF_000164805.1 Carlito syrichta | reverse complement strand
GTAACTGTTTAGCTTCCACATGTGTGTGAGCAAATGCTGTATTTGTTTTTTTGTTCCTTAGTCAGTTCATTTAGGATGATGATCTTTAATTCCACCCATGTTGCTGCAAAGGGCATGATTTCATATATTTTATGACTGTGTAGTATTCCATGGTGTATATATATATATACACACATACCCTATTTTCATTATCCACTGATCGGTTGATGGGCATTTAGGTTGATTCCATGTCTTTGCACTCGTGAATTGTGCTGTGAAGGACATGTGGGTTCAGGTTTCTTTTTTTATATAATGACCTCTGTTCCTTAGGGTAGATACCTAGTAATGAGATTGCTGGGTCCTATGGTAGATCTACCTTTAGTTCTTTGAATAATCTCCATATTTCTTCCCATAGAGGTTGTACTGATTAACACTCCCACCAAGGGTGTATAAGCATTTCGTTTTCTCTACATCCATGCCAGCATCTATAATTTTTTTGATTTTTTAATAATAGCCATTCTGGTGTAGTGTGGTATCTCATTGTGGTTTTAATTAGCATTTCCCTGATGATGAGTCATGTTGAGCATTTTTTCATATATTTGTTGGACATTTGTAGATCTTGTTTTGAGAGATGTCTATTCATGTCATTTGCCCACTTTTTAATGGGGTTATTTGCCTTTTTCTTGCTGATTGGTTTGAGCTCTTTGTAGATTCTGGATATTAATTCTTTGTCAGATGTGTGACTTGCGATGATCTTATCCCATCCTGTAGGTTACCTGTTTGCTCTGTTGATGATTTCTTTTGCTGTGCAGAAGTTTTTTAGTTTAATTAAGTCCCACTTATTTATTTTTCTTTTAGTTGCATTTGCTTTTAGGGTTTTAGCCATAAATTATTTGCCAAGGCTGATGCCCTAGAGGTTTTTCCTAGATTTTCTTCTATGATTTTTATGGTTTCAAGGTCTGATATTTAAGTCTTTAATCCATCTTGAATTAATTTTTGTATAAGGAAAGAGGTAGGAGTCAAATTTCATTTTTCTGTGTGTAGCTATCCAATTTTCATAGCACCATTAGTTAAATAGGACGTCCTTTCCCCATTGTGTTTTTGTCTGTTTTGTCAAAGATCAGTTGGTTGTAGAAATTTGAGTTTATTTCTGGATTCTCCATTCTGTTCCATTGGTTCATGTGTCTGTTCTTATACCAGTAGCATGCTGTTTTGGTTACTACAGACTTGTAGTATAATTTGAAATTAACTTTCTTCTTTTTGCTTAGGATTCCATTGACTATTCTGGCTCTTTTTGGTACCATATAAATATTAGAGTTGTTTCTTCTGAATCTGTGAAAAATTACATTGGCAGTTTGATAGGGATGGCATTGAATCTATAGATTACTTTGGGTAATAAGGTCATTTTAATAGTGTTGATTCTTCAAATCCAGGATCACGGGATGTTTCTCCATTTGTTTGAGTTCTCTATAATTCCTTTCATGAGGGTTTTATAGTTCTCCTTGTAGAGATATTTCACTTCCTTAGTTAAATATATTCCTAGGTACTTTAGCTTTTTGGCTGCTATTAGAAATGAAATTGAGTCCTTGATTTGATTCTCAGCTTGGTTGCTATTGTGTATAGCAGTGCTACGGATTTGTGTGTGTTGATTTTGTGTCCTGAAACCTTACTACACTCATTTATCAAGTCGAGAAGTCTTTTGGGAGGAGTCTTAAGGGTTCTCAAGGTACAAGATCATGTCATGAACATACAGAGAGAGTTGATTTCTTCTCTTCCAATTTGGATACACATTATTTCTTATTCTTGCCTGATTCCTCTGGCTAGGACTTTCAGGACTATGTTGAATAGGTAACAGTGGCATCCTTACCGTGTTCCAGTTATGGGGGGGGATGTCTTCGATTTTTCTCCATTCAGGATAACATTAGCTGTGGTTTGTTATATATGGTTTTTATTATTTTGAGGAATGTTCCCTCCATGCATATTGCTGAGGGTTTTTATCATGAAAGGAAACTAGATTTTTTTTTTTTTGAGTTGAAGTCTCACTCTGTCGCCCAGACTGGAGTGCAGTGGCACGCTCCCAGACTGGAGTGCAGTGGCACAGCCTCAACCTGCTGGGCTCTGGCGATCCTTCCACTCAGCCTTCCAAGTAGCTGGAACTGCAGGCGCACTCTACCATGCCCGGCTAATTTTTTTTTGATTCATTGTAGAGACAAGGTCTCACCAAGTTCTCCAGGCGGGTCTCGAACCTGTGGGCTCAGACAATCCACTCACCTTGGCCTCCCAAAGCGTGGGATTACAGGCTGAGCCACCAAGCCTGCCTGGAAACTAGATCTTATCAAATGCTTTCTCTGTATCTGTTGAAAAAACCATATGATTTTTGTGTTTAATTCTGTTTATGTAGTAGATCACTTTTATTGACTCATGTATATTGAACTACCCTTGCATCACTTGTGCTGGTGAATTTGGTTTGCTGATATTTTGTTGAAGATTATTGTGTATGTGTTCATAAGGAATATTGGTCTATAATTTTCTTTTTTTGTTGTGTCTTTTCATAGCTTTGGTATCGGAGTGATACTGGCTTTGTAGAATGAGTTAGGAAGGACTTCCTCCTTACCAGTCTTATAGACTAGCTTTAGTAAAATTAGAACCACTTATTATTATTTTTTTTAATTTTAAAATATCTTTTTTAAAAAAATCAATATTTTTTATTATGATGTTCTGGGGTACAGTTAAGGGTTAGGTATACAAATATGCTTCATTTAGGCCCCCTTGTTGATAACAGGTGTCTCCCCGTCCCCAGACAGATGTTTACTACCATTAGTCCCACCCCCCTTCCCCTCCCTCATAATTTCCCCCACCACTGTCAGTCATTTTCTTATGGTAGTGCGTTGGATGATCAAGGTCCACT
>NW_007241853.1:0-353 GCF_000164805.1 Carlito syrichta | reverse complement strand
GTAATTTGATAGGTATTGCATTGAATCTGTAGATTGCTTTCAGTAAGATGGACATCTTCACAATGTTGATTCTTCCAATCCATGAGCATGGGATATTTTTCAGTATATAGACTCCAGTTATGAAGGTGTTGGAGTCTATATCTTTTTTTAGTTTTCCTAGAAGCTGCTTTATGAAAGTTGGCACTCCTATGTTGGGAGAGCCACTTATTTTTATAAAGGTCTGGTAAAATTCAGCTGTTTATGTCATCTTTGATTCCTTTGAGCAGTATTTGTAGTTTTCATTGTAAAGGTCTTCCACGTCTCTGGTTAGGAAGATGCCAAGGTATTTCATTTTTTTGTGGCTATTGTGAATG
>NW_007241852.1:0-843 GCF_000164805.1 Carlito syrichta | reverse complement strand
CAGTTGTCTAGCCAGCAGGCTAGCTAGTTAAAAACTTGTTACATCACTAGTTATTTCAGCTAGTTCCATCAGATTGCTAGCTTGGTAGTTAGGCAATTAAGTCAGATGACTAGCCAGCTGGTTAGCTAGTTAAGTCAGCTACTTAATACAGCTGGCTAGCCAGCTTGCTATCTAGGTAGCTAGCTGATAATGTCAGCTCTCTACACAACAGGCTAGCTAGTTAAGTCACCTAGTTATGTCAGCTGAGATGGCAGCTGACCCTCTACATAGCTTGCTAGTAAGTCAGTTGGCTAGACAGCTGGATAGCTAGATAAGTCACCTTAACTCAGCTGGATAGCCAGCTGGCTAGCTATGCAGCAAGTTAGTTAATTCAACTGGCTAGAAACCACACCAGCTATTTTTTTTCTTCTTTCTGTTTTTTCATTAATCAGTATTTTTTATTATGGTTTTGTGGGGTACAGTTAAGGTTAGGTGTACAATTACATTTCATTCAGGCACCCTGTTGACAAGAGGTGTTTTCCCATCCCCTGACAGATATTTGCTACTGTTAATTCCATCCCCCTTCCCCCCATAGTTTCCCAGTATCGTCAGTCATTTTCTTATAGTATTGCAATGGATGTTCAATGTCCATTATATGAGTGAGAACATGTGATATTCGGATCTTTGTTTCTGTGAGAGGTCACTCAGTATTATAGACGCTAGTTCCATCCAGGTTGCTGCGAAATTCATGATTTTGATCTTTTTTATGACTGCGTAGTATTCCATCGTGTATATGTATCACATTTTTATAATCCAGTCCTCTTTTGATGGGCAGCATGGTTGTTTCCAGGTTTCTTGCTATTG
>NW_007241851.1:0-1334 GCF_000164805.1 Carlito syrichta | reverse complement strand
GGGTCCTGTTTCAATCTTCTGCATGTGTCAGCCAATTTTCCCAGCACCATTTACTGAATAGGTTCTCCTCTCCCCATTGGTAGGTGGTGGGGGCTTTGTTGAAGATGAGGTGGTTGAGAAATTGAGGTTTTGCTTCTGGAATCTCAATTCTGTTCCATTGATCTATATGCCTGTTCCTGTACCAATACCAAGCTGTTTTGATGATTGTAGCTTTATAGTAAAGTTTGAAATCTGGTATTGTGATACCACCTGCTTTGTTTTTTTTGCTGAGGATTGTTCTGGCTATTCTTGGATGTTTGTGTTTCCATATGAATTCCTGTGTTGTTTTTTCTAGGTCTGAAAAGAATGTTGTTGGTAATTTAATGGGTATTGCATTGAATTTGTAGATTGCCTTAGGTAAGATGGACATCTTCACAATGTTGATTCTTCCGATCCATGAGCATGGGATATTTTTCCACTTGTTCATGTCGGCTTTGATTTCTTTGAGCAGTGTTTTGTAATTTTCATTGTAAAGGTCTTTCACGTCTCTGGTCAGGAAGATGCCAAGGTATTTCATTTTTTTTGTGGCTATTGTGAATGGAACTGTGTTTTTTATTTGGGTTTCTGTTTGTTTATTATTGGTGTAGAGAAATGCGATTGTCTTTTGTACATTTATTTTGTATCCTGAGACTTTGCCAAAGGCTTTTATCAATGTAAGGAGACCTTTGACAGATTCTCTTGGGTTTTCAAGGTACACCATCATATCATCTGCATAGAGAGATAACTTGACTTCCTCTTTTCCTATTTGAATACCTCTGATTGCCTCCTCTTCTCTGATGGCTTTAGCCAGGACTTCCAATACTATGTTGAACAGAAGGGGAGAGAGTGGGCTTCCTTGTCTTGTTTCAGTTTTCAGGGGAACTGGTTCCAATTTTTGTCCATTTAGGAGTATGCTGGCTGTGGGTTTCTTGTAGATGGCTTTTGCTATTTTGAGGTATGTTCCCCGTATGCCTAGATGTTCAAGGGTTTTTATCAAGAAGGGGTGCTGGATTTTATCAAATCTTTTTCTGCATCTAGTGATATGACCATGTGGTTTTTGTTTTGACATCTGTTGATGTATTTAATTACATTTATGGTTTTACGAATGTTGCACCAGCCTTGCATGCCAGGAATGACGCCTACTTGGTCATGGTGGATGATTTTTGAGATGTATTACTGAATCCGGTGTGCTAGAATATTGTTGAGAATTTTAGCATCTATGTTCATCATAGATATTGACCTGTAGTTCTCTTTCTTTGTTGTATCTTTACCTGGCTTGGTTATCAATGTGATGTTGGCTCCTTAAAATGTTTTGG
>NW_007241850.1:0-649 GCF_000164805.1 Carlito syrichta | reverse complement strand
CAGCCTTGCATGCCAGGAATGAAGCCTACTTGGTCATGGTGGATGATTTTTGAGATGTATTGCCGAATCCACTTTGCTAGGATCTTGTTGAGAATTTTAGCATCTATGTTCATCAAAGATATTGACCTGTAGTTCTCTTTCTTTGTTGTATCTTTACCTGGCTTGGTTATCAATGTGATGTTGGCTTCTTAAAATGATTTGGGGAGAGTTCCATCTTTTTCAATCGCCTTGAATACCTTCAGTAGGATTGGTATCAGCTCTTCCTTGAATGTCTTGTAGAATTCTGCTGGAAAGCCATCTGGACCAGGGCTTTTTTTGTAGGGAGTTTTATGATTACGTAGTCGATTTCCTTGATTGTTATTGGTCTATTTAGGGTCTCAATTTCTTCTTGTTCCAACCTAGGTAGGCTGTGTGGTGTCAGAAAGTCCTCCATTTCCTTCTGGTTTTCAAGTTTGTTTCCATACAAGTGTATGTAGTAGTCTCTAATGATCTTTTGTATTTCTTCAGGGTCAGATGTGACTTCATCTTTTGTGTTTCTGATAATGCTTATTTGGTTTTTTTCTCGTTTTTTCTTGGTCAGTCTAGCTAGGGAAGCATCAATCTTGTTTATCCTTTCAAAGAACCAGCTTTTTGTTTCACTGATTTTTTT
>NW_007241849.1:0-503 GCF_000164805.1 Carlito syrichta | reverse complement strand
TATGCACCCAACATAGCTGCGCCAACTTTCATAAAGCAACTTCTTGGAAAACTAAAGAAAGATATCGACTCTAACACTATCATAACTGGGGACTTTAATACCCCACTCACAACCGAAGACAGATCATCAGGACAAAAAATCAGCAAGGAGATCCGGAACCTCAGTGTGACTTTGGACCAAATGAACTTAATTGATACCTACAGAACACTCCATCCAAAGACCACAGAATACACATTCTACTCATCACCACATGGAACATATTCTAAGATCGACCACATACTCGGCCATAACTCAAGCATAAGCAAATTTAAAAGGACCGAAATTCTACCAAGCACCTTCTTGGACCACAGTGGAATAAAAATAAACATTGACACCAACAGAGTCCCCCCAAAACCCACAAAGACATGGACACTAAACAGCATGATGCTAAACAACTCCTGGGTCAATGATGAAATCAAAACAGGGATCAAAAGATACCTGGAAACAAAGGAAAATGAAGAAAC
>NW_007241848.1:0-665 GCF_000164805.1 Carlito syrichta | reverse complement strand
GTATTTCTTCAGGGTCAGATGTGACTTCATCTTTTGTGTTTCTCATTGTGCTTATTTGGTTTTTTTCTTGTTTTTTCTTGGTCAGTCTAGCTAAGGGATCATCGATCTTGTTTATCCTTTCAAAGAACCAGCTTTTTGTTTCATTGATTTTTTTGTATTATCTTTTTGTCTTCTATGTCCTGGATTTGGGCTTTTATTTTGGTGATCTGGATTATTCTGCTGAAATTAGGGTTTTTGTGGTCTTGCTTTTCCAGCTTCCTTAGGTGGCTTGTTAGGTTGTGAATTTCTGTTCCTTCCATTTTCTTCATGTGTGTTTGTAGGGATATAAATTCTCCTCTTACTACAGCTTTCAGGGCATCCCAGAGATTTTGATACGATGTTTCTTCATTTTCCTTTGTTTCCAGGTATCTTTTGATCCCTGTTTTGATTTCATCATTGACCCAGGAGTTGTTTAGCATCATGCTGTTTAGTGTCCATGTCTTTGTGGGTTTTGGGGGGACTCTGTTGGTGTCAATGTTTATTTTTATTCCACTGTGGTCCAAGAAGGTGCTTGGTAAAATTTCGGTCCTTTATAAATTTTGCTTTATGCTTGAGTTAATGGCCGAGTATGTGGTCGATCTTAAAATATGTTCCATGTGGTGATGAATAAAATGTGTATTCTGTGG
>NW_007241847.1:62420-122540 GCF_000164805.1 Carlito syrichta | reverse complement strand
TCCTGGGATGCAAGGCTGGTTCAACATTCGTAAAACCATAAATGTAATTAAATACATCAACAGATGTCAAAACAAAAACCGCATGATCATATCATTAGACGCAGAAAAAGCTTTTGATAAAATCCAGCACCCCTTCTTGATAAAAACCCTTGAACATCTAGGCATACGGGGAACAGACCTCAAAATAGTAAAAGCCATCTACCAGAAACCCACAGCCAGCATACTCCTAAATGGACAAAAATTGGACCCAATTCCCCTGATAATTGGAACTAGACAAGGATGCCCACTCTCACCCCTCCTGTTCAACATAGCATTGGAAGTCCTGGCTAGAGCAATCAGAGAAGAGGAGGCAATCAGAGGTATTCAAATAGGGAAAGAGGAAGTCAAATTATCTCTCTTTGCAGATGATATGATTGTGTACCTTGAAACCCAAGAGAATCTGTCAAAAGCCTCCTTACATTGATAAAGGTCTTTGGCAAAGTCTCAGGATACAAAATAAATATACAAAAGACAATCGCATTTCTCTACACCAATAATAAACAAACAGAAACCCAAATAAAAAACACAATTCCGTTTACAATAGCCACAAAAAAAAATGAAATACCTTGGCATCTTCCTAAGCAGAGACGTGAAAGACCTTTACAATGAAAATTACAAAACACTGCTCAAAGAAATCAAAGCTGACACGAACAAGTGGAAAAATATCCCATCCTCATGGATCAGAAGAATCAACATTGTGAAGATGTCCATCTTACCTAAGGCAATCTACAAATTCAATGCAATACCCATCAAATTACCAGTAACATTCTTCTCAGACCTAGAAAAAACAACACAGGAATTCATATGGAAACACAAACATCCAAGAGTAGCCAGAACAATCCTCAGCCAAAAAAACAAAGCAGGTGGTATCACAATACCAGACTTCAAACTTTACTATAAGGCTACAATCATCAAAACAGCTTGGTATTGGTACAGGAACAGGCATATAGATCAATGGAACCATATTGAGATTCTAGAAGTAAAACCTCAATTTCTCAACCAACTCATCTTCGACAAAGCCCCCACCACCTACCACTGGGGAGAGGAGAACCTATTCAGTAAATGGTGCTGGGAAAACTGGCTAACCACATGCAGAAGATTGAAACAGGACCCCTATCTATCCCCATGCACAAAGGTTAACTCCAAATGGATCAGAGACCTAAATGTAAAACCTCAAACCATAATAACCTTAGAAAAAGAAGGAAATACCCTCATGGAAATCAGAACTGGCATCCAATTCCTGAACAAAACCCGAAACCCACAGGTCATAACAGAGAAGATAGACAAGTGGGACCTTATTAAACTGACAAGCTTCTGCAAAGCCAAAGAAGCCATCAAAAGAGCAGGGAGACAGCCTACAGACTGGGAAAAAGTATTTGCCAACTCTAGGTCTGACAAAGGCTTAGCATCCTGGATCTACAAGGAACTGAAACATACTGAAAAGAAGAAAACAAACAACCCCATTATAAAATGGGCAAAAGATATGAACAGACACTTCATAAAAGAAGACACCCGAGCAGCCAACAAACACATGAAGAAATGCTCAACTTCACTAATCATCAGGGAGATGTAAATCAAAACCACACTGAGATACCACCTAACTCCAGTCAGAATGGCAATTATCAACAACTCAAAAAATAATAGCTGCTGGAGAGGGTGTGGTGAAAAGGGAACACTGCTACACTGTTGGTGGGAGTGTAAACTAGTGCAACCTCTGTGGAAAGCAGTGTGGCAATTCCTAAAAGCTCTAAAAAACTGACCTTCCATATGATCCCGCAATCCCCCTACTGGGAATATACCCTGAAGAACTCAAATCACTCTATAAAAAAGATACCTGCACACGTATGTTTATCGCAGTGTTGTTCACAATAGCAAGAACCTGGAAGCAACCATGCTGTCCATCAAAAGAGAACTGGATTAAAAAAATGTGGTACATATACATGATGGAATACTATGCAGCAATAAAAAGGAACAAAATCATGAATTTCGCAGCAACCTGGATGGAACTAGAGTCTGTAATACTGAGTGACCTCTCTCAGAAACAAAGATCCGAGTATCACATGTTCTCACTCATATAATGGACCTTGACATCCAACGTAATAGTATAAGAAAATGACTGACGGTACTGGGAAACTATGGAGGGGGATGGGATTAACAGTAGCAAATATCTGTCTGGGCATGGGAAAACAACTCTTATCAACAGGGTGCCTGAATGAAACATAATTGTACACCTAACCCTTAACTGTATCCCACAAAACCATAATAAAAAATATTGTTTAATAAAAAAAAAAAAGTTAACACAGTTTTACATGGCAGTAAATTGCTTAGAGCAGTTAGCTAAAACAACCAGAGCTCATCTTTTTAAATCAGCGCAGCTCACGAAAAATGGTCAATGAAGTAAACTCCTGAAGCAATTAAACAAAGCAAACAAGAAAACTTGCTTCCGCTAGGCAGAGGAAACAAAGAAAAGAAATGAGAAATATTAGACAAGAATTTTTTTAAAACTGCAGTCAATAAATAAAATTAATCAAGAACTTAGCTTTGGAATAGAAAAGCCACATTAAAAGTCTGAAGTCTGGGTTTGTATGAATAAAATAAATATTTTCAAATCTGTCATGTTTAATACTTTACATCTTGACATATTAGAAATGGACTTGTTTTAGATTTCATGAAAGAGTTGTCTGTTTCTGAAACACCAAGAAGCAAGCACTCAGACAAGGTCTAGCTATGCAACTAGGTTAAAATAGGAGAGAACAAGAAACTCCTAAGAACAAAAGTCGTCTACCCACATCTTTATAATTTAAAAAAAAAGTCCTCTAATGTTCAGCAGCAAGGCTGACTGACTATTTCACTAGCAAGCTATTGAGCTATGTCCCCAGGACAGGATAGGCTCTGAATGCTTGGGGAGACTGTACAAGGGACCTAGGAGTGTATTAGCAATCATCTTTCCAGTCTTAATATCTATTAACATTCTATTCCAGTAGAACTTGTTTGTAAACTGTCTTAGGCTGTTTAATGCTTTTGTACATATACTTCTGACTCTCTGGAATTAGCTCTTCTTTCTCTCTCTATAAATTCTGTATTTTAAAAAAACCCTTGTCTACTTCTCTTACAGAATTTACTGTTTTTACCTCTGTCTTGAAAATTCTATTCATTCCCCAAGCATTTCTTATTTGTTGAATAATTATCTGACTTTAGTACAACCAAGCTTTTTTTAATCCATATAACATCATTTTAAGCTTCCTCCATGTTTCTAGGTCTCAGATGTAGGTATAACCCAATACCTATTATCTATCCAGTTACCAGTGTTGATTCAAAAACCACAACTATGAAAGAGAGTGACACATCATCTAACTCCACCATTTCTTCCAGTATGCTTCTGAGTCCCCTATGAAAATGTCCCCAGGTTACAGAAAATGTGCCTAAATCTGTGATCTTGTAGGACATGGTTCAATGTTAGCTTTTGCTACTTAACTGGTCATGAGTAAATATACTTTTCCATGGTAATACTTGACGTGTTTCTCCATCCCCTATATATTCTATAAACTGGAGATAAGATTTAAAGTCTTGAATATTATATATGCATATTTATATAATGAATTATAGACAGTGCTGAATTCTTCATATTGACTCATATCAAGAGGCTTATGAGGTTTGATTGTCTTCTCTTTCTTCTGCTAAAATTGATCAGTGCTTTCAAACAGTGACAGTGAGCTCAGACAGTGACAGCCTGTTCTCTTTATTGTCAGATTCCTCAGTATAGGCTGACCTGACATATATTTGCCTGGAATTGTATCAGTTTATGGCTATTTCCCTGGCATGATTATCAATAGCACATCCTTTGTCTCACAGACTGTCTCTGGTTAGACAGTAAATTACCCATAAACCTCACCTTTAGTGGTTTTATTATCTACTGATGGTGATTACCTCAGTCAGTTATTTCACTAGGGGATGCATGGTGTTTTTCTAATTCTATCATTCTTCTGCGTTTATTAATGAGGCCTCTTCTGTATAAAACTCTTTCCTATGCTATAGGACTTTTGGGATACCCTGAGGTACAGTTCACTCCAGAATGGCTAGGTAAATGCTAATTCTTTCCTTCTAGTCGATAATTTTCAGAATATTGAGTTGGTGCCCACACCAACTAATGCTGTCCAGTATCCAGTAAGTTTTGTTTTTCTTTCTTTTTAAAATATTAAGAATGCGTGGCTTTGTATATCTCAAATGTGTTTTAATCAATCATAATTATTCTTCTTGATTCTCTATTGTCTCACTTTTGGACAGTGAAAGCCCATTCAAGCTGGTTTATTTGTCATTTTGACAACACTTTGTTTATCTTTTATGCTTTTAAAAAAAGTTTTGGTCACACTATGTTCTAAGTTTATCTTCTGTATTTCTTCTCTTACATCTGAAACCAAGTAGTCCCTAGAAATAGTGCATACATGGATAACTCAGAAGAGGGTTTCAGAAAAAGTTTTCCCTTCTTTCCCTGGAATATTAGTAGAAAATAGCTGTTAAGGAAAAAGAGAAAACTGACCCTTGGGTTATATCAGCGACTAACAGTGACCATGCATAAAGCTCGAGAGTAGCAATAGAAATACAGAATAGATCTGATCTGTGTATTCAAGTTTATAGTTTAGAAGGAAAATTAGACTTCTGCCAGTAACTGTAGGCAAATAGAATATGCCATTATAAGCTCTCCAACATGTCAAAATTAGGAAAGATCTGCCTAATTCAAATGGATACAAATAGCATACACCAGTGTTTCAACTCCCTGTTAATTGACTTAATCCTTTTTCCCTAAACACATGGCTTTGATGTTTCCTGGGTTAACTTAGTAGGGAGATTTGCAATTTTCTTTTTAATCATATAATAAAATGTATATATGAGGGGAGACCCTCCAGAAAACTGGAATATATTTATTGAAAAATTGTGCATTTATTCTTATGTGTTTAACCTTCAGTCACCTTCAAAGTTCTCCCCAATTGATGCAACACACCTATTGAGGAGGTGCTTTTTCCACAGTGCAAAACAGTTTTTGAACTCATCGATTTTGACGCCTTTTAATGCATCTGCCATTTTTTCTTTCACCTCTTCCACATCAGCAAAATGCTTCCCTTTGAGGACTTTTTTCATCCAGGGAAGCAAAAAAAAAAAAAAATACACTTGGGGAGTGTGACTAGGGTAGGTGGGGTACAGGGGTCATTTTGGTTTTGGTCAAAAACTGCTGAAGATTCAGTGCCGTGTGAGCAGGTACACTTGTAAATCACCCATCAAGACATGGGCAAATGCATTGAAAGAATCTCCAAAAGAAAAATTCACTGAAGCCAAATTCAGCCTCTTACAACAACACTCACTGGTACACTGATGCCAACGGGTACCTAGAAGGGGAAGCCTGTAGTCAGGGGCTCGCTTTCCAAAAGATAATTCTGTGTTGTATTGGGTTCCCCCCTCACATTCATAACCTTCTTTGTGACTTTATAATGACTATAAATATTTACAAAAATGCTACCAGTTCACATAGGAGGTGTCAGAGGTCTTGGTCTACTTGGATATACAAACAACTACCTTTCATTATCCTCAGAACCGCTTACTGGGACAGGAATTTCACCCACTACCCTTCTCTGAAAGCTTAAATGAAAATTTCAGAAATGATTATTTTTTAACATTTAGAAAAACAAGAAAATAACTTCTTCAGTACATCATTAGTTCTAATGATCCATCACTTTGCAGATATCAACGTCTTTGGGTTAAAGAGGGAAAAATCTGCTTAGCAACAGGGAATAGCTTCAGCTTGTCAAGAGCTAAAACAAGCTCTTGTGTTTGCCATTTGAGTGTCAGATGCTGACCTCTTGACTCCCCACCTCAGAGGCAAAGACCTCCTTAACCTAAGAGAAGTATTTGATTGGCTTTAGAAACTGACTTGGGGGGGATTTGAATAAGTGGCAGAAATTATTACAGGGGTAGTATGTCTTATTAGTCTTAAATTTCAAGCAGTTTTATATTCATTCTTTGCTGTTCTTACCATTTTCCTAGCAGCAAGGACAAAATAACCAATACAAGTCATACTGACAATACATAAAAGCTAGAGTTAATCATGGAAAAATAGGATCGATTACATGAATCAGTATATTTTAAGCAGTTATCTATCCTGAGTCAGAAAGAATTTTGCTCACTCATTTTTTCCTTATTTATTTATTCAGCTATCCCATGTATCCTTCTAAAAATATTTAATGATAACTTAGTAAGTTTCACCTGGTGCTATACTTGGCATTTGGAATAGAAAGCTTCATACATGATTCCTTTACTTGAGGCACTCATAGACATGTGTAATACAGGTTATAAATAATTATAATATGGTTCTGATAACATCAATATTATAAAGCATCATGATAGCACTCTACTAGGAATGCTGCATGAGGCTTTGTAGAACTGAGTATATAGGATATGTAGAGGCCACTAGTAAGTAGGGCATTTAAGCAGAGGAAGCAACAAATACCAAGTTATCTATGGAGCAGGCCATTAAGTCAGCTTTTGATATTCCTTCAGGTAATCCTGATTTCAGTATTTATAATTATGTCCTGACAAATCTGATGTCATATGTCCGTATGTCTTGATTGAGTCTGAAAAAATAGAGTCATTTAATGGTTAACTGAATGAGAGAGAGAAAAAAAGAAGCGTTTTTTTCTTTCGTATACTGTTTTCAAAACAATCAACAAGACAGTCTTTATTAGAATAACTAAATTTAGAATTGTTAAGGAACATTTTGCCGTAGAAAGAATGAGCTTATGTAGTTTAATACTTCTTTCACTAAGTACTGAGTTTTTTGTTTTATTTTATTTTATTTTTTTAAGATTGGAAAATATAGTTTATTTTAAAAGTAAATTAGAGAGAGAAGAGAGAGGAGATTCACCTCTCCAAGTTAGGAGAAAGTACTAAAGTTTAGAAAACATGGTGGCGGCTATTGCTCAAAGAGCACATGGCCATGCCAGAATTTAGTAAAGCAGTGACCTGTTTTGTTTTAGAAACAGGGTCTTACTCTGTCTCTCAAGCTGGAGTGCGGTGGCACAATCACCACCCACTGCAACCTTGAACTCTGGACTTAAGTCTCACCTGGGCCTCTCAAAGCACTGGCATTTCAGGCATGAGAAATCATGCCTGGCCAGTCTGTTTCAAATTGTAATTATTCTGCTGCTTTTCCTTGGTAAACAATGAAGGGGCTATTTGCCATTGAAGTCTCGGTCCTTGTGTCACACTATTCTTTCCAGGAGAGTCTTTCAACTTTACACCAAGTGAAAGAAACAAAAAAGAAAAGAAAGAAACTCCATGATTCTTTTCCCTTGTATTTTACAAGCTATCTTTTTGTTTTTCTTTCTTTTCTTTTTTGCAAAGAGAACTGAGATGTAACTCCATTTTCTCATATCTTTTGTTTCTAAATGTAAAATTTGTGTTAATGCAGAATTAAAATACAAACTGCTTACCAGCTCTAAGATCTTGAACAGGTATATAAACTTTCTTAGTTTCTTTAATTATAAAATAGACTTTTTTTTTTTTACAAAGCTAGCGAGTCATGGCTATCTTCATAAAGGTTGACTGATCTCCTTCTCTTGACTTTTTGCAGGATGTGAAATCTACATTTAATGGCTTCTGTAGCAACCATCATTTTTTTGACCAGTTACTTGCTGGTTAAAGTTATGCCAAAAGTTGTTTTTTCCCAGAATAACATTTAAAGGAAAATTTTCAGTAAACACAATAATAAAATGTAAACATACATGATTGGGGTTTGAGAAATATACTGACAATATGGGGACTTTGGTGGCAATTTAAAAAATAGTAGTTCCAAGATTGCTTTGAATAGTGGCAACATTGTTGAGAAATGAAAGAATTTTTCAAATGTAATGTGACAGGATGCTATTTAATATTTATTTGAAGAATAAAGTTGAATGTTTTTGCACTTCATAAAGTGAAGGCCTAATTCTCATTCAAAGCAATTCCTTGAGTTTTTGACATTTATTCATTCTGCAAATTAGGGAATATATATATATATATATTCAATTGATTATTTTATTTCTCCAACTCTTTTTCATAAATTAAGTGAATTTTGAAATAGCAGAAGGCAGCATAATTGAGTAAAAGGAGTGCAAATGTTGCAGTTGGGCAGCCTTGTTTTGATCCTATTTCCCTCATTCTAAATTGAGTATCAGTCTCTTCACCTTTTTAGATTAAGGAATATAGTTACTCTTCATAGGAAGCCACTTCCATTTTGCTTCTCCATTTTTTAAAATGTCCAATATCTAACCTCTACTCCATTCTCTTCTCCTATTTTGGAACACCCTTTGGTGGTAGTGCCCGTTTCCCTGCCCTTGAGGACCAGAGACTTTACATATTCCCTAGGCTTAGCCAACCATCTAACTACCCTGCCCAGGACTTTGAATCTTGGTTAAAGAACTCAAAGGCAAATGTTTGGTTGCATTTTACTCATGGTGACATTGTCCTGGGGTGGAATGTACATACTGCCTGGCCTCTCAAAACCCACTCCATTGTTCTGTATCCTTTTCCAAAGCTGACCTTCAGGTCTCCAACCAATTGTGAGCCTTCAATATTAATTAGCCTGCAATAGATTCCTGCTTTTCTAAGACAACCTGGGTCACTTCTTGTTGCTTGAAAGTAAATGCCCTGACCGGCACGCCTACCGTAACAGGTTGAATTACAGCCTCTGTAAAATATCAAGTCCTAATCCCCGGAACCTGTAAATATTACTTTATTTGAAAAAGAGTCCTTGCATATGTAATTAGTTAAAGATTTTGAGATAAGGGGATCATGAGTGTCCTTATATGAGAGAGGAAGAGAAAAACACAAACAGAGAAGGTCATGTGAAAATAGAGGCAGAGATTGGAATGATGCAGTCACAAGAGAGAAATGGTGAAGCTACGAAGAATAGAATCTCTCCTAGAGCCTCTGGAGAAAGTGTTAACATGCTGAGATTGTGTTTCTAGCCTACAGATCAGTGAGAGAATAAATTTCTGTTGTTTTAAGCCATAGGAGGTAATCTGTTACAGCAGTCACAGAAAAATAGTACACCTCCCTTACGTTGTTACGAGTATTGAATAGAATCTCTCTATCACATATACATCTACCTACGCATCTATCACAAAAGCTTACACATTAGCATCTTTCATATAATATGACTAAGATGAATAAATTAATATTAAATGATGCACTGTTATTGTTATTGTAATGTTATGTAAATCATTCCTTTCCCAAATATTGAATACATGCCTATGATGTATCAGGCATTATACCAGGACCCATGGATATCCCTTGTCCCTGTCCCCAAGGAACACATTTGTGAGGTAGAGGCTTCAGAGCTCAGTCTTTATCATGGGGAGCAGATGCCCAATACAGGCAAAAAAGTGGCATTCACCAAAACACAGGTATGCCCAAGTTTATGGTATATCCTGGGCAGGGGAACTGGTTCAATGTAGCTACAAGAAAAAGAGAGTAGGAGACAGCCAGAGAGAGAGAGAGAGAGAGAGAGAGAGAGAGAATTATCTAACATATTTTTATATCAAAAACATTCTCTGGGGTATTTCTTTTTCCAAAATTACTGTCTTTCAACCTTTAGCTTTACTTAAATCACTCAAGCTTAGGTTTCTTTCATCTGTGAAATAAAGACAATAAAATGAACCTCATAGGTTTGTTTTGAATATTTAATGAATTAGTATATGTTACATGAATTATTTTATTTAATAGAGAGAACACAATTATAAGGCCGGATTATTAAATGCACATTAATAAAGATTTAAAAACTTAAGAGACAAAGCAAGCCACCTCACCAATTTATTCAGAAACTAAGCTCCCAATTTTGATGTTCTATACCTGTTGACAGAACAAGAAGGCTCCAAATCAAAGCCTCTTTGGTTTCAAAGACAAAAGTTTTTACTCTAGATTTTGGTTATTCATGTCTAACAATACTGACAGAGTCTGGAAGTTGAGGAAGTAAACACATGATTTAAAGAGATGGTTCATCTGAGGTGGCAGGATTTTCAAAACTCACTGAGACTTTTGATAAAGTATGGCAGATTTAGCATATGTATTTATTTCATCCCTTTCCCAAAGTCTCACTAAAATAGTAGTAAATGAATATGAACATTAAGAAGAGAAATCAGCAGGTAAAACTTTGTGGATTACGGAAAACATGCTTATGAGTGGTAACTGATTTGGGCAAAGAAAAGGTTAAAACCTAAATGATTGGTGATGGGGAACAAACTGAGGAAGGGGAAGTGGGACAAAGTCAGAGAATGGGGCCCAAACAAAGGGATTTCTTCAAACCACAGAACCTAGAAAGACTGCAGAAACAGTGGTTTTATGTGTCTCTCAAGACTGGAGTTTGAAATAGGAGAAAACAATGGGAAGTCTGTCTCCTCTCCTCTCACCAGTGATGCTTTGCCTCTGCCCTGGCCAAAGATGGACACTTATTCCCTAGAGAAGTTGAATCTGAGGAGCAGTTGATTTAGGGAAACCAGGCACACAGAAATAGCTGTGGACAAAAATGAGGACAATACTGGGAACAAGAAGATTATGTGGATAGAGAAGAGCAGAAAATCCACCCTTCTCTTGGGTTTTCTGTCCTTAGAAGTAGGCATATTAACCTCAGTATTAGACAGGGAGGCATACTTGGACAAAAATGGATAGATTGGTGATTCGGTGGGTGAAAATATGGGAGATTTTCCTTTTTGCATCTCTTCTCAATAAAATAGGAAGGAGGCAAGATCCTTAAGTAAAAGTAAAAGGAGCAGGTAAATCAGGGTGATAAAGTTTGAGGAGAAAACAGAAGTTGTGCAGTAGTCGGTTGAAGGGTTAAAATGAGAACACAGGAAGGGAAAAGTGAGAAAGTGGTAGACTAATGAATCGAAGTCTCTAGGATGCTCTCCTGATTTGGGTGTCTAATGCTGTTCTCCAATAAAAGAAACCAAGACTCCTTGGAGAAATAGCTGATTGGAGGACTATGGTAAGAAATAAGCTTGGAACATCTTATATTGCCAGAAAGTAAGAAAGTGCTAAAAACAAAATACCTACAATGATGGGAGGTATGTCAAAGGGGCACAAAAGACAATGAAAGAGCTTATAATGGCCAAGATTGGAAAAATATGAACAGTGAAATGAATATGGTAGCTTTGGTTGATAACTCAAAATACAAAATATAGTGATAAAAGCAAAACACATGATTGAATAAATAAATGAGGAGGAAAGACAAATATCTGATACCAGAGAATTCCAACCAAGTTATGTATATACTGCCCACTCAAAGAGTTAGAATATAACTCCTTACTCCTGTGTGGGTTGTCTATAGTAACATCTTTTCAAATAGTACAAATATGGAAATGCAGGAAACAGTAACTTCACAGCAGAGAAAAGTAACAAGCACTACTCAGCCAGGTGATCCCAGTTAGCATAAACAGTGGTAAGTCATGTTGACAGCTTTGTATCCTTGATATCAAATGATGAGAACTACACTATACCTCTGTAGTCTTCTACCCCCAAAACCCATAACTTCTGCCTAATCATGAGAAAAGCATCAGACAATATACACTCTACAATGTAAACACTAGCCCAGAATTTTTCAAAAAATTCTCAGCAGAAGACTGAGAAACTGACACAACCAAGAGAAACCTAAGGAAACATGATGACTAAATGTCATCCTGTAGGCGATCCTGAAACAGAAAAAGGACACTATGTAAAAACTAAGAAAATCTGAAAATGCACAAACTTCATGTAATAATAATGTGTCAAGATATGGTCACTCATTGAGACAAATATACCATACTACCATGAGAAGTTAGTTAATAATAAAGGAAATGGGTGTAGCATATATGGGAACATGCTATACTTTTCATGATCTTTCTGTAACTCTGAACAATTCTAAAATCAAGTAGTCTATTTAAAAACAAACGCAGAAAAGAAAAAAGGCTCCAGAGATTGAATAATTGCTAGACTAGAACCAAACTAGGCAAGCTGGAAGGATGGGAGATGGTATTCAGAGAAGTTAATATTTTCAGGTGGTCTATTATTTAAGAATGACAGTATCAAGAATATGATTCAGGGAGAGTGCCTGATGTGAAGACACATTCTCATTTTTAATGAGAAATCATGAAGGTGAGCTGCTGTCTCTGAATAAAATACTAATTCCTAATTAAAGCTCACCCACAAGTAGTAACAGATACTGTTTTAAGTAACTTCAGTCAGCTTTCAGAGGAGCGGACCCTATCCAGTGTCACCAGAGTAACAGATTATCAAAAATAGCAGTGAAGTCAGCTGTTTTTCTCCATATGGGATGCTTAAACAGGAGCATATGTTGGTGTTTGATATTCATTCAGCCTTCTGCAATATGGCAACAAATTCAAGCTCCAGCGGTCCTGAGAAAATAACAAAAATTTTCTGATAATTGTTTACAAAAGTAGAGTCGCAACATTTAGAAGGTGCTTTTACACTGTTCTCCTTCTAACTTTCTGCTCTGGAGCTTAAAGAAGTCCCAGAGTTGCAGAGCACCAGATTAAATTAAATTTGTGCCAGCAAGTTCAACTATTATTTTATCTGTCTTCTGATACTTGTTTAATCATTTTATATGGGCGCCTCAATTTTAAAGCATTTTACAGTTTCCACGGGTTTGATATGTAATACTTACCTGAAGTCGGAAGAATGGATATTATCATCCCAATTTTGCTAATGTGAAATGAGAAGCTGAGAGGAGTTAAATCACTTTTTAAAAAAATTTGGAGTCTCACTGTGTTGCCCAGGCAGTGTCATGATCACCAGGATTACTGCTCAAGGCAGCCTCAACCTCCTGGGCTCAGGTGATCCTTCTGCCTCAGCATCCTCAGTAACAGGCTCTGCATGCCACCACGCCCAGCTATTTTTTTTTTCTTTT
Organism: Carlito syrichta; assembly: GCF_000164805.1. Taxonomy (NCBI): domain Eukaryota; kingdom Metazoa; phylum Chordata; class Mammalia; order Primates; family Tarsiidae; genus Carlito; species Carlito syrichta. The sequence continues at coordinate 109,573 of NW_007241847.1, read as the reverse complement.
TGTAGAGATAAGGTCTCACTATGTTGCCTAGGCTGGTCTCAAACTTCTGGGCTCAAGTGGTCTTTCTCAGTCTCCCAAGGTGCTGGGATTAAGGTTTGAGCCACCGTGCCCAGTCTAAATCACTTTCTTAGTGTCAGTGTGGCTATTAAGAGGCCAAGTCAGACCTAAAATTCGCACTTTCTGGTTTCAATCTACTGTTTTCCCCCTAGTATTCCATATAACTCATTACTACTGATTCAGAAATCTTTATCTTCCTAAGTATCCATTCGTTGTGTCATATTAGTTCTTCTTTTTAATGAGAAATACAAAAATTAACAAAGTATTTAGAAATTTTTATGTGGCTTTCCATTTTAAGCCAATGTCACTATATGCTCTATAAAATCAAGAATCAGTTTTCATTGCTAGTAAATTCCCAGTTTGAGTCCTGTACCTGTACATAGCAGGAGCTTGGTAGATATTGAACAAATAAAGGAATACATTGTGAAGCATTTAAAAAAAATCCTTGAATATATTTATTCAGCAACAAAATTATGCCTCAGATTTTTTGAGGCAGTGCATTTCCATTGGAGAGAGCAATGAGTTTAGGCTCAGAACACAGGTTTCATATGCTTGATTAGCTTTCTCAGCTAGAAAATAAAATCTTTAATTTCTTTGGCATTAAATGACATGATATAATAAAAATAAAAATAAGTGTTACATTATGATTTTATCAATGTTTGTGGCAGATTAAGCTACTGACTCTAATTCTACACTATTCTGTATATCTATTCCCTTTGTCATTTAACTTTGCAATGAAAGAAAACATTGTTCCTCTCCCCGAAAAAGGTCTTATTTTGGGCAGCCTTGTGACTTGTTTTGGTCAATGGAATATAAGTAGACATGATACAAGAAGATCATTGACATTGGCTTACATGATTGGGCATTCCCTCTTGGTCATCTGCCATTCTCCTGAGATCATGTCCTGGCTAGGTTACTGGTCCCAGGAGAAGGGTGAACTGCTAACATAAAAGAGAGAAATATATGCTTATTGCTGTATGCCACTGAGATTTTGAGGTTGTTTGCTATGCAGCGATAATTGACTAATATTAATAGCCTGTTTTACCCTGTCCAATTAAAAAAGATCATTGTCAATTATAGAGAATTTAAAAAAAGAGGGTCTGAGAATACTTTCTTATTGTCATGCTTAACACTACCCCATCTGTCCCAAGCGCTGAACCTCTGCTTCATACAGACTCTAGCCATCCTCAAAGCTTTGTCATTATGCCCTTGTTGAAAATATCTTTCCACTATATGTGCAAGACCCTTCATAGTGTGCGTACTTCCGATGTCTCTTTGTAGAGCTCCCACTTTTCTTCCCTACCAGAATCCAATTTGGCACTCTCTCATTCCTCTAGATCCATCTGTCTTCCCTTTACAAGTTTATGCTCTTTTATGAACTTCACAGTATTTGTTGCTCTGTTGTCTAGGACATCTGTCCAAATCCTACCTAACGATATTGACAGGGAAGAGCTGTCAAGTTCTGATTCTTGGGCTATCCATCTCCACTGGTTCTCCGAGATTAGGCTATTTGCATTTAAACATTTCTCCTGAAAGGAGACTTCTTTGACAGCAATTTTTAATAGTCTGAACCAGTTTTCTTTTTCTTGGCTGTTAAACACTAAAGAACACTAAGGCTACTTTCCCCAACATTACCCTTATTTCCACTTTACTAACCAATCCTTTCTTGTTATCAGAAAGAAGAACCAGAAAAGTGTGTTCCTATATTTTGCCCATAAACTTCAAAGAGCAGCACTTGTCAACAAAGCAAGGCAAAAAAAGGAAAAGGAAACTCTACTTTTCATGTGATAGTATTCTAGTACATATATAGAAATATATAGATGACTGATTCCATCACTATTCTGTCTAGCTTTTGTGAGATTTTAAAAAATTATTACTATTTTTTCACATTACAAAAGGCATTACTCATATTGTCTCTCTAATCAGTCATTGAAATATCCTTTCTGAGTTATTTTTATTTCTATTGTTTATACTCTCTAGTTTATGGGTCTTCAAAAGGATATCCCAGTTTGTAACCCATATAAATTTTATCCCTGATATTAATTTAATCTTTGAAAATATGTGTTAAAGAAGAGAAGAATGAACTCCCATTTGCCAATGACATTGAGTCTCAGAGTGGTTGCTCTTGCTTACTCAAGGCTGTGTAACTTGTATTGTAGCAGAACTAGGTTTAAATCAAGGCAGGTTTTATTTCAAAAGCCCGTGATTTTATTTTTAACAATATCACATTGCTTATATGCTAAATCAAGTTAAGTTGAAGTCACATTTGAATTTGCTCCTTCCCCGCCCCCCCAGATCAATGGTTTGATTTATTTTTAATTATTTATTTATTTTTTATTTTTTGAGTTGGAGTCTCACTCTGCCGCCCCGACTGGAGTGCAGTGGCCGCTCTGGCCACCGCAGCCTCCACCTGCTGGGCTCCGGCGATCCTTCCGCCACAGCCTTCCGAGTAGCCTGAATTACAGGCGTGCACTACCACGCCCGGCTGATTTTTTGATTTATTGTAGAGATGAGGGCTCGCCAAGTTGCCCAGGCGGGTCTCGAACCCGCGGGCTCAGGCAATCCACTCACCTCAGCCTCCCAAGGTGCGGGATTAGAGGCTGAGCCACCGAGCCCTGCTAATGGTTTGATTTTAAATGTGCTTAGAGACTCATATGAATAAAACTTCCATTATTTAGTTGGGCACAATGGCTTATGCCTGTAATCCCAGCAACTTGGGAGAGACTGAGGTGGGTAGATGGCTTGAACCCAGGAGCTTGAAGCCAGCCTGAACAGCATGGTGAAATCATCTCTACAAAAAACAAAAAACTTAACCTTATATGGTGATGCACGCCTATGGTCTCAGCTACTTGGGATGCTGAAGTGAGGGAATCGCTTGAGCCTAGGGGTCCAGGCTGCTATGAGCTGTGATCATTGTGTTCATGCCACTGCACTCCAGCCAGGGGGCGCAGAATGAGACTTCCCTCGGGGAAAAAAGAAAATTCATTATACTGATTTTTAAAAATTGTCGAAAGCTTCTAGTTAAAATATATAAAAGAACAGTATGCAAATAGAGGCTGTCAATAACAAAATCCCAGAAATAGGCTGATACTATATTTCCTCGTCTCTCTTTTAGTCACCCTCACAATTTAATTATTGCAGCACAACCTCAGGAGTATATTTGCCACTTCGACACAATTGCTATTTGTGTTAACAGTCCAGATGAGTGGCAGGTGGACTGAAAGGTAAGAAAAAGGATACCCTTGAAAATTTCAAGTTCCTGTTTTCCTAGTACATTCTAATACTGAGAAAACATCACATTCAAACATTCAAGAAAAATTAGTTATTGACAGAAAAGAGAAACTAAATAAAAAACAGTTTTCTAAAAACCCTCGCCTATTTCTCTGGGTTTGTTCTTTTTAAAAGAGCAGCAATGACTCTACTAAAAATCTACCTTGCTTAGAAATATCTAAAGCACACATTGATTTTGTCTGGGCATTATCATTCTGGCGGATTATATGTTTTCCAAACTATTCATGCATCTAGTTTCTTCGTTTGCCTGATTCTCTCTACCTTTGGTTCATTACCCACCTCATTAAAATTTCCATCAAGGAGAGGACACCTAATTCAGTCTCATTACTTATGAAGTGCTCTTGCAGAAGCTGCTTGTGTTGGCAGAATGAAAGTAGTGGTTGGGCTGTGGTTTGAGCCTAGCTTCTGTTTCTACGTTTCATTATCAGCAAAGGAGCAACAAATGCTCTTTGAGTGAACATTGTATTCAAGGTGGTCTATTAAGAGAAACTGGATTTCCAGATTGCTCTGTCCATAAGGAGCTTGTGATAAGGGACAGAAGAGGCTAGCTTTTATGCACAGAGCTATCAAAAGGGGACAGGTATAACAGATGTGCTTATACATATGCATTTGAGCATGTGCTCTGCATGCAAATAAGTACTATCGGGTTAATGAACATGCAAGAGGGGGGACATCTGGAAGGAATTACTTTAACATTGTTGCTTTTGTTCTGACTCTGTTGATGTATTTAATTACATTTATTGTCTTGAGAATGTTGAACCAGCCTTGTGTCCCAGGGATGAAACCTACTTGGTCATGATGGACGATTTTTGAGATGTGTTGTTGAATCCGGTTTGCTAGGATCTTGTTGAGAATTTTGGCATCTATGTTCATCAAAGATATTGGACTGTAGTTCTCTTTCTTTGTTGGGTCTTTACCTGGTTTGGGTATCAATGTGATGTTAGCTTCAGAAAATGATTTGGGGAGGGTTCTATCTTTCTCAATCGCCTGGAATACTTTCAGTAGGATTGGTATCAGTTCCTCCTTAAATGTCTTATAAAATTCTGCTGGAAAGCCATCTGGTCCAGGGCTTTTTTTTTTGTAGGTAGTTTTATCACATGTTCTCGCTCATATAGTGGACCTTGAACATCTATCATAATATTATAAGAAAAGGATTGACAGTGGTGGGAAACTATGGGGGGGAGGGGGAGGAAGGGAGGTGGGATTAACGGTAGTCAATATCTTTCTGGGGATGGGGAGACACTGCTTATCAACAAGGGTGCCTGAACGATGCATATTTGTATACCTAACCCTTAACTGTACTCCACAATTTTAAAATAAAAAATATTGATTAAAAAAATTGTTGTTAGTCATGTAAATGGAGTAAGATGTTGATTCTGGCAAAGCCATGATCAGACTGAAAATTTAGCAAATACGTCAGAGGAGTTGGGTATCTCAACCTCAAGATTGAAAATTAAGGTCAATTCTCAATCTCAATGAACAGATTGAAAACTGCAGTAAGCTGGCAGTTTGCTGTGTGATCACTGGACCAACAAAGAGAGCCCAGCAAAAATGGCCAGTCTCAAAAGCCACGTCCCTGTGGCTAATTTCACCCAATAAACCCACATGACCTTCCAGTCTTCAGGGATTTAAACATGCATACAGTGACATCTGGAAGCAAAAAGATAGTAAATGTAATCACCAGAATAGAATTCTCTTTTAAACCATAAATATAGCATCTGAATTTAGAAAGGATTTTAGAGATTATCCAGTCAAAACCCTACAAATTAGGAAACCAGTGCTGTGGATGATGAAGAAACTAATCCTGTCCCTAGATTCTCCCCATGTATTCATATCACCCTTTACCAAGACACAGAAAACTGTGATTTCAGAAGCACATTAGTAATCTCTCAAGTATTGCCAAAAATGATATTGGACTCAGAGAGTGGAAATGGGTCAAGTTTTTCACGAGTGAATTTGATACTGATTCACATTTAGTCTGAACTAAAAGTAGTGACCCAAGATAATAGGACAAATTCACTAAAAGTAATTCATTCAAACTAGCCTTTTCTTCCCCCCTCCCAACTTTTATTGTGGTAACTGGGAGCTTATCAATGAAAATAATACCTGAAATTCAGCAACTTGTTCCATAAAATTTCTCATGAAGACGTAAGGAAGTGGAAATTTTCATGCACTACTGGTAAGAGTGTCAACTTCTGCGAGCATTCTAGAAAACAATATTAATTTCACCATGTATTTCCTAATTCATATACTTTTCTAGATTCACTGTGGGCCCCACCTTTCTTCATCTTATCCTCTGACCCAGGGAACTTGACCTCTATGGATTACATCAACAGGTCTCTCGTGCATCCTGATTTTAAGTTGAGTCGAGTCATTGGAGCCCAGGCAGGAAATTGAAGGGAGAGAAGTCTAATCCCTTGTTTGCCACCTGTGGATGGTCACAGGGTGGCCATGAATCATAGCCACCACAGGTCACAACTCCTCCCAGGAGAAGTCTTCCGAATGTTTCACTCTCCCTAAACATTCAAAAAACCTCTCCCTTGTGTCATGGCTTTGGGTTGAGGGGTATGACAATTCCATTGCTGTTTACCCTGAGCATCCTGGACTATCCCTTCTGGTTTTTGAATATCCCAATCACACCATGGCAATCAGTATTTTTGTAAATAGAAGCTGAAATCACCCTAATTTCTTCTCTCATTTTATTTTATTCTGACTGAGACACAACTTTGACCAATGCTCACGCTTCTGGAAATATATTCCCCAGAAATTCTCACATGAGTCGTAACGTTGTTGTAGAAAGAGGAACTCAGCGGCAGCATAATATATGCTAGGGAATGGATTAATAAAATGTGTTCCTTCACTCATTGCTAAAGAAATGTTTCTAGTGGGATAAAATAAAATCCTATTATCATTATGGTTTTTTAAAAAACAATTTTATTTAAAAAAAAGCAGACCTTCACCTAGAAAATCAATAGAGGTTTACATATCAAGAAAGAGTAGTATAATCAGAACATTTAGAAATGCAAAAGTAGAAGATAGTTGTCAAAAAGGCAGGAAGAGTGCCTACCAGAAACTAACCTTATTGACACCTTGATCCTGGACGTCTAGCCTCCAGAACCATTAGAAAATAAATTTCTGTTGTTAAAAAAAACAAATATAAAAATACATGCAAGAAAACAATTTTCAAATTGCTTAAAGTGGTGACCTCTGGGAAGACAGATAGGGTGGAAAGGGCTGTGATAAGGAGACAGATTTTCATCAATATAAGTCCTTTAGTGTTATGTGCTATTGATTTAACTCTGCACATATGCATTTCTTGGATAAAAATAAACCATGATTATCCATACAACAAATATGTAAACCCCTCCCTATTACTCTTTCAGATCCTCCCAAATAATACATTTCCCAATTTTTTTTTTCTTTTTTCTAATCAGTCACCACTATTGTAACTATTTAACACTGCTTGCTGCTAGACCAAACAGTATACTGTGATTGGCTTTTGCCTTGGATTTTCTAAGTAATTCATCACTTTAATTCTTCTCTGTCTACGATTATATTGCTCTTATCTTTTTCTTGTGTTATCTTACTGGCTAGAACTTCTGGAATAATGTTGACTAGTAGCAATAATATAAGCTATTTTTTATCTTGTCCTCAGCTTGTATGGAAATACATTGAATGTTAATTAATTGTTTAGAATTCTGCGTTTAAATGTCCCAACCCAGATAATTTTCGATATTCAAAACCAAAATTGTTTCCTAAAAATTTTTAGCCTGTTGTTTTAGAAAATGACACTTGTGTGGATAGCTTCTCTATTTATTAGTTATTCAATTGTTTTCTGACTTAATAAAAGCAGGATATAGCAACATAACCATCAAAAATAAAATAATAAAAACAGTTTTATTTAGGTATAACTGAAATGCAACAAATTGCAAATATCTGAAATATACAATTTGCCAATTTTGACCAATATATATCCCAATTAAACCATTTCACAATAAAAATAATGGACATATCCATCATCCCTAAAAGTTTCCTTGAGTCAATTTATCATCCTTTCTTCCTACCCAACCAAACTCTCCCATTCCCAAGCAGCACGGGTCTACTTTTTATCACTAGTGATTAATCTATATGTTATGTAATTATGCATGTTATATACACATGAAATTATAAATTATGTTATGTATTTACTGTAGTAAATATTTATATTTATTTATCATATATGGAGCTACACAGTATGTCTGGCATTTGTCCCCCAGCATAATAATTTTGAGATTCATACCTACGGTTTTATGCATCAATAGCTCATTTATTTTTATCGCCGAGGAATATTAAATTGTATACGTATCATGCATTTTTTAATCTGCTTATCTGATGATGGCTATTTGAATTGTTGTCAGTTTGAGGCTATCCAAATTAAAGTTGCTACAAAAATTTGCTTATAGAGATACATTAATATCTAAAAATTTGTAGATAGATATACACTGATTTCTTTTGCATAAATATCTAGAAGTAGAATGTCTGGGTCAAAGTGTAGATGTAAGTTTAACATTTAAAAAAACTGTCCAACAGTTATCCAAAGATGGGGCATCATGTTATTTTCTTACCAGCACGTAGTATGACCATACTTTTTAATTTTAGCTATCCTAATAGGCATATGCAAAACAAATTTTACATTTTTCCATGATTTATATTTTCTTTTTCTACTTTATGTATTTATTCTTTATCTGAAAAATAAAATTGTACATATTTATTTACTGGGTACAATATGATGTTTTAAAATATGCTTTCACTGTGGAATGGCTGAATTGAGTTAATTAACAAATGCATTACTTTACATATGTACCACCTTTGTGTGTGTGATGAGAACACTTAAAATCTACCCTCTCGGCAATTTTCAAAAACACAATGTACTATAAGTAATTACAGTCACCATGTTGTACAATAGATTTCTTGGACTGCTTCCTCACATCTGTCTGAACTTTTGTATTCTTTGACCCACACTTTCCACTCCCCACCTCTTTTCAGTCCCTGGTAACCACCATTCTATTCTCTAGTTAAAGGAATTCAACTTTTTTACATTCCACATATAAGTAAGATCATGGAGCATTTATCTCTCTGTGCCAGGCTTATTTCATTTAACATAGTGACATCCAGGTGTATCTATTATAGCAAATGACAGAATTTTTTTCTTTTTAAGCCTGAATGGTGTTCCATTGTGTATGTATACCACCTTTTCTTTTCCACTCAACTGTTGATGGGCATTTATGTTGATTCCATCTGTTGGCTACTGTGAATAACGTGGCAATGAACACAGAAATGCAGGCATTTCTTCAAGATAGTGATTTCATTTCCTCTGGAAATATACACAGCAGTGGAATTGTGGAATTGTGTGGTAGTTCTATTTAAAAAAAATTTTTGAAGCAAATTTATCATGTTTTTCCTAATGGTTGTACTAATGTACATTTCCATCAACAGTGTACAAGGGTTACCTTTTTTTCACATTCTGGCCAGCACTAATCATTTTTTGTCTTTTTGTAATAGCATTCTAAAAGGTGTCAGGTGATAGCTCATTGTATTTCTTTGATGATTAGTGATGCTGAGCACCATTTCATATTCCAGTTGCCTATTTGTGTGTCTTTTTCTTGTGAGAATTATCTATCCAGGTCCTTTGTCCACTTTAAAAATCAGATTATTTATTTTCTAGAAAGAAATAGAAATTGGGTTGGTAGAGTTCCTTATATATTTTAGATATTAATCCCTTATCAGATATACAGTTTTACAAATATGATCTCCCATTCTATATATTTTCTCTTTACTCTGTTGACTATTTTCTTGACTGTGCAGAAGATTTTTAGTTTAATATAATCTGATTTGTCTGTTTTTACTTGTGTTGCCTTTGTTTTGGGGTTGTATCCAAAAAACCATTGCACAGACCAATGTCATGGAACTTTCCCCTTATGTTTTTGTCTAGTAGTTTTACAGTTACAGGACCTATGTTTAAGTTTTTAATCCATTTTGATTTTTGCATATTATGTGAAATAAAGTTCAATTTTATTCTTCTGCATGTGAGTATTCAGTTGTCCCAGCACCATTTATTGAAGAGATTATCCTTTTCCCATTGCATGTTTGTGGAGACTTTGTCAAACGTCAAATTATATAAAAGCACTGATTTATTTTAGGGCTCTCTGTTCTGTTCCATTGTTCTGTGTGTTTTTAAGCCACTATCATTCTGTTTTGACTATAGCTTTGTAGCATATTTTGAATCAGGTGATATGACATCAGATATTATTTTTTCGAATCATTTTTCTGACTCTCCCTCCTTAAATATTTTATCATCTTTGTGTTTCAGTTTGACTAATTTTTATTGCTATGTATTCTTCTTTAATGTCTACTCTGCCACTCATATTATTCAATGTGCTTTTCTTTCTTTCTTTTTTTTTTGTTTTTTGAGTTGGAATCTCACTCTGTCATCCAGACTGGAGTGCAGTGGCCGCTCCTGGCCACCGCAGTCTCGATCTGCTGGGCTCTGGCAATCCTTCTGCCTCAGGCTTCCGAGTAGCTGGAATTACAGGCGCGCACTACCACGCCCGGCTGATTTTTAAAATTTTATTGTAGAGATGAGGTCTGGCTGCCCAGGCGGGTCTCGAACCCACGGGCTCAGGCAATCCACTCACCTCAGCCTCCCAAAGGCGCGGGATTACAGGCTGAGCCACTGAGTCCGTCAATGTGCTTTTCATCTCAGGCATTTTAATTTTCATTTCTAGATAGTTTCTAGAGAAGTCATGTTTATATCTTCCATGCCTTACTTACCAAGTTGAAAATATGGAATATAGTCATAAAAATTTTACTGTTTTTGCTAACCAATTTTTATCTTCTGAATCATTTCGGAGTCACTTTTAGTTGAATAATTTTTCTCATTTAGGCTATATTTTCCTGCTTCTTTGTATGCCTGTTACTTTTGATTGGAAGTCAGGCACTGCAAATTTGATCTTATTAGATGATACATATTTTATGTTTCTATAAATATTCTTGAGTTTTTACTTGAGACATTGTCAATTTCTTGGAAGCAGTTTGATCCTTTTAGGTCTTGCTTTTGATGTTTGTTAAATGAGACCAGACCTGTGCCTACTCAAGGGTTATTTCTCCTTAAGGCAGAATACGTTTTTGGTTTAACGAATCCATTATACATTTTGAAGTATTGTACTCTGTCCTTTCAGTATGTACATATTTCTAATACTGTGTGAGCATAACGTATTGTCACTTGTAATTCTTTTTTAATGGTTTCTTCCTCATCTTGAGTATTTTCTCGTGCATGCCTTGAGCAGTACACAACTAAACAAAGTGAACTCTCTGAATATCTCTATACATCTCTTTCTGAGCTGCTGTCTCCTCTCCGGGACTTTGCATAGTGAACTCTAGTTGCCTTTGCTTTCCTAGACACTCGATCCTCAATTTTTGGAGCCTGCCAGCCTTTGTCCTTGCTCCATTCTCTGTTCTGCAGCCTGGAAACTTTCACCAAAAAGCAATTATAGGGTTCACCTCTCCTATTTTCAAATCTCAGAGTTTGTTTTCCTCTGCTGCCTGATGTTCTATGTGTTGAGTGCCATTGTTTTTTGTAGTTTTGTCTGGGTTCTTAGTAGTTTTATGCTGGAGTGTAAATCTGTTCCCTTTTACTTCATCTTATTGAAAAGCAAAGGTCTTCATTATTATTTAATTTAAAATGCAACATAATGACACAGAAAGCATATCATCATCTGTACAGGTGTCAAACTAATAGCAGAATCAATATAAAATCATAAAATTATAATAAAAATTTTAAGGCTTAAGTATTTCAAAAAACAGTTATATACCAGAAATATTAATTTTGACAGTAATATTTCATGATTGTTTGGTTACTTCTTGTCCCTAAATCATATTTTCCTAAAGGAATAGTCCAACTTTGGATATCATCTATGCAGACATAATATCCACACCAAGAAAAGTAATGTCCAAAGTGTATTTCACTCTCATCAGATCATATCTGGAGATTCCTGTTCTATTCTAGGAAGTTTACTTTCAAAAAGAGCATTGACAACAGAATTCTGGGAAAGAATAACTAGAATGGAGTCATTTATAAAACTAAATATCAAATATGATATGACCAAAATGAAGTCGGATTTTGATAAGGGATGACTTTTAAAATAATGTAATATCAGGAAAGACTGTGAAAGAAGGAATAGATCTAGTGTGCCCCTTATGATAGATGCAGCAGTTATAGCTCAGAAAGCAAAAACATACTAGCATATTTAGACCTCAATGTAAAGGGTTGGTTGCTCTGAAAATATTTCAGCAAATATTCAGATGACCATCCATCAAGAAAGTTATTGACAGTGTTGTAAATATGTGAAGGCACTATCTAGAATGACTTATGGTTTCCTATCTTAATCTCTGAAATACAATGTTGTATAGGTGTTCCTTGACATCTAGGAGTTCTGTTGAGCTCTTTCAGAGAGCATCACAAGGGCTAGTGGATTCCAGAAGAGAGAGATGCATTTTCCCAACATCCCCACTTCAGTCAGGAGAGCACAGTTTATAATAGCTGTATGTGTTGACATTCTCATGAGGAGTTGAAGAAAGAGTTTTGAAGACATAGTTGCATGGATAAAAAACACTTGAAAATCCAGAGATGAAGTTCTATGCATTTACTTTCTTATTCTTCAGTTAGTAATAATTTAGAAACTTTCATTTTGGAATGATAAAATGCTGTAAAGCCAGGGAGCTCACTTATTTTGTGGTCACTTTTGGATTGCTGCTAGATAAAATGTCACATCATTTAAAAAGCATAAAAGGTGCAATTCACACAGTACAATGAATTCCATTCTATGGTGGCATTTCCAAGAATAATTGTTTTCCTCAATGCAGAGTAGGAAGTGAAGGCTAATTTTTTTCATTTCACCTCCATTACAGAATGTATTTTTTAAAAAGCAACAAAAAAAATTTCTAGGATAAAAAAGAAGAGAATTATTCAGGTGAATTCAGAGTTTGTATAGGGAAGATCTGAAAGGAGGAATTGAATCCACTGTTGTGAAGTTGAAAACCAATATCCCACCTTCAAGACATACTAGACAGAGATCATCTCTCCTCAGGTATTCTGCCTCTCTGCAGGTTACTTATGCTATAAAGAAAGGGTGTCTTTAGAACAGAGCTTCTGTTTGTCTAGTTAGTGAGGTGTTCTATCTTTCAAATATACAATTTGTGCCACAGCCAAAACTTTTTAAAAATTGGAGAAATAAAAACACAGCAAATGGACTTAAGATGAATGTCATAGCCCTTGCTTGTCTCAAAGTGGCTATGTCAGAAATGGTACACACCAATTCAGCATATAAAGCCCCACATTCACTATAGGCAATGCTTTGCTTCTGCTTCTCACATTTATTTTTACTTACCTACAGAGGTTTTCCTGCATTCATCATATTAATGGTAATTAAGTTATCTTATACACAGTGCTTTGAAAAGTCAAGGAAAACCTGAATTTTCTACTTTCATTTATAAGGATCTTTGGGATATAATTCTACCTATCTAAGGATCGGTTTCCTCATCTGTGAAAGTTGTGGAGGTTAAATGGATATAAATACTAGGATAGATTAAATGCTTCCTCCTCCTCCTCATTATTATTGTTAATAAATTATCTTATCATCTGTCCAAAATTTAAGAAATGTTTTAATATTTTAATTTTGTGAAATATACTTGCTTCTTTGAAACAATGCACTTTGTATTTATTTTTGACCGCTAATAGCTGATTTAGGATATGTTCAAATATAAAAAGTATATTATTAGGTTCAAAATAAAAAATCAGATGTAGACCTCTAGCTCATTTACAGATGATTCACTTCTTCATTTCAGGAAGTTCCTCTGTGACCTCCACACATATTCGACCAAGGCTTGTTCATTGACACGACCAATTACTCCAATTATTTCATCTCCTTTTTCATTTAATGATGATGAGCCAATGACAAAGAATACATTTTGCAAATTTATTTAAGTATGCAAAACTATTACCATTACTTATATTCCCCACCTGTTAACATATTCCAACAAATTAGAATATTATGTTACTGATTTTTTTTACATTACCTTTTCAGAAATATTCAGATATTTGCAGAGAATTTCTGAGAATCAATACATTACATTTTGGAAGCTATCTTGAAAAATAGAAAAATGCAAAATAAAACAATTTCTTCACTTTAAAATAAAATTATTTACAGTGAGAAGAAGCAAAGTATGTGCTCTGTTCCTTCTCCAGGGGACAAAGTCTTAAAAGAGTCTGAGAACTTCAATTGTCAAAATGTCAAGTGCAGTGAGAGAAGACACGACATTGGAGAGACTGGCAGGAACCAACCGACGGGAAGTTTTTAACACTACACTCTAGGGTTTGAATTTTGTACTCAGAACAAAGGGAACCATTAAAAAATGTCCAGAAGAGAAATCTGGTTATATTTCCATTTTTAAAAGCTCACACTGGAAATAGTACAAAAAACAAACTAGAGGCTAGAAATCAGTTAAGCCATGATGACAATTAAGATAAAAATGATGAGAATGTGATCTAAGATAGTAGCAGAAGGATTCCAATTCAAGGTTTAAGTTCAAAGTAACACTGAAAGGCCTTGATAGGTTTGAGATAATAGGAAATTAAAACCATTGAATTACTATGTACTATAACTTGTTTAAGTAGAAAATATTGAACAAGAAAGAATTCTGAGGTAGTTCAAGAAATGTGTTTGGGCTTTTGAACAAATTGAGTTTGAGATCCTGCGGTAAACTCCAAAACAGAAATATTTAGTAGGTAGATAAATATATAGATCTGGAGTACATATGAAAGTTTTGGAGTCATCAAAATAGGATAGCCCAGGAAGACAGTAGTGTGAAAAAGGCCTGAAATAATCTTAGGAAAACCTTTATGTTTAGAAGACAACAAAGAGTCTATAAAGTGAATCTGAAGAAAGAGTACAGAAATAGAATACCATGGTAGTTACAAACGCCAAAGGAGAGGGTTCCCAGAAGGGAATCTTCTCCTCTAAAATGTCAAGTAAAATATGGAAGGCAATGACCATTGTATTAGACAATGAACTGCTGTCTAGGCCCCATGGGAGAGAGGTTGTAGAAGGGTTGGAAGAGATGAGTCCAGAAAACAGTGAACTGGAGAGTGAACGTCCCTGAGAGCCAAGCCAGGGAAGACTGGAATATTCACTGGCATAACAGAGAGGAAGTTGAGAATAAATGTATATGTTATTTCATATTTACATGAGTAACCAAATAAAAAATATTTTTTATCTTAGAGAGAGGCATTAAAAGGACTAAGATGGGAGGTAGATATATGTCATAGGAGAAGGGGGTGACATAAAAGAAGAGGCCACTTCTCTTTGAGAGATGAAGTCCCTTGACTGACATAGGTCACTGCTGGAACTTTGTATTTTCCAAATTTCCCACTCTCTTCACTTTAAAGTAGTCCTTGGGTAATTTCTGAGACATTGTCCCACCTTCAGATGTGCCACTGGCACCTTTCTCCCATGGATACTTGTTTTCTAAAGCTTCAGAGAACAGGATTGTCCTACTCTTAGGATTATTTCTCATGCTTTCTTCCAGAGGGAACCAAAGTCATTCCTCTTTTAAAAAGAAAAAAAAAACCCCAACCTTCAGCCTCTGGTAGTTGAAGGTGTGAGGTTGCTTAATAATAATAAAGGTCCTCCTGCCCACCATGCCAACTCCCTGAACCAGAAATATTGAAGAGGGCTTGGGAAACTCTGAGAAAGCCTGTTCTTCCTTTTCACTTCTTCCAAGTCCTTGGCTGTGTCATGTGGAAAGCATACACACATTCCAAAGTTCTTCCTTCTTTTTGCACTTTTGGGGAGTGCTGAGTTTGCACTTTCTGATATAATCTGTAGGAGGTATGCCACTCATATTTGCAATGGTGCTTCCTTATTAAATACCTCTTATTGCTATTCTTTTGGTGGGAGGCAGGGAAGACAAACAAAATATATATATTCCATGGGCAAAAGAACCATATCTCATTTGTAATTTGTTTTTCTTTTCTGAAATAAGTTGTCTCAGTCAAGTCTTTTTGATTGCAAAGAGCATAGATTCAGCTCAAAATAGCTTTAGCAAACTTTATTAACTTGAGTAACCCAATCATGAACAAGCAGCAGGAGGTTTGTTCTTGTAGATGCCTGGATACAACTAGAAAACTGTCATTCTTTTTGCTTCTCTTAGCGTACTGACTTTGTTTTCTTTAAGTCTTAAGTGGATTTTCTCCCTGATCTGATAGGATGACATTAAATTGCTCTGATTCCAGAAGATACAGATTTTCTCTCTATCTTATGATATATCATATTATATCTAGGGAAGAGTTCAACCCTGTGGGTCATGTATCAACCCAACCCTTGAACCAATCAATCACTGTGTTCCGGGAATGAGATATATAATTTCCCCAGCCTTTAAGGTGGTCGTTGCAGGATCTGTTGCTAACAAAAGTTAATATAAGAAAGGTCACTGAAAGAAGTCTCGTTGTCATTATAGAGCAACCTCTATTTTTGTCTAGTCTAGCAACTAAGATCAATCTCATTAGCAACATTAATAGAGAATGTAGCCCATTTTTAAAAATAAGAAAACACTGACTGGGTTTGGTGGCTCAAGCCTCTAATCCTAGCACTTTGGGAGGCCTAGATGAGAGGATTGCCTGAGCTCAGGGGTTTGAGACCAGCCTGGGCAACTTGGCGAGACCTCATCTCTACAATAATTAAAAAATTAGCTAGGCATGGTGGTGCATGCCTGTGGTTCTAGCTATTTGGAAGGCTGAGGTGGAAGGATCACCTGACCCTAGCAGGTTGAGGGTATGGTGGCCGTGTGTCACTGCACTCCAGCCTGGGTGTTTGAGTGAGACTCCAACTCAAAAAACAAACAAACAAACAAAAAACTGCTGAACATTTGGCACAAAATAAATAAATAAATAAATGAATAAATGAATAAGAAAACACTCCGTATGCTAAAATAATTGCTTGTAAAGTAGAGGTCTTTTATCAGCTGGCTGGTAAGAAGGTAAAGAAAGGCTATTTAGATAGCAAAAAAGAGAAAGTCCCGGCATATTATCAAGGGAACCTGGGCTTTCTATTGTTTTCTGTGTGATAGTGTGAAAATTACTTAATTTCCCTGAGCCTCAGTTTTTTTTTCCCATGATAGCGATCTGTATTAAAATACCCCCAACTCCTAATGTTTTTTTTTAAAAAAAATAAGCAGATTAATCAACTTAACATTTCTTGAAGTATGCGTGATCACACATGTGCGCCATATAGGTTTTTTCTTTCCGACAAGTACCGTCAGGGCAGCTATGAAGACTAATTGGGCTGGGTAGTATTTTCATACACTGCTGCTCAGATGATCCCACCAATGTAATAAATCTTTTCTAACCCGTCCTAGAGGCAAGTGCTTAATAAAGTCACATTGCCTTTGCTAAATGTATGTACATATGATACTACTGAGTTTTTGATCCTGGTTTTAGTCTCATCATGTCATCATCTTTTATTTATTTATTTATTATAAAGATGTGGGGTACAATTCAAGGTTAGGTATGCAAACACTCATTATGCAGGTATCCTTGTTGATGAGGTATGCCCCCCTCTCCTAGCAGTTTCCCTCAACTGCCAATCCTACCCCTCCTCCCCTGACAGTTTCCCACTACTGTCAATCCCTTTCTCATAGTATTATGATAATTGTTCAAGGTCTGCTTATGAGTGAGAACATATGGTACTCCATTCTTTGTTTCTGTGATAGATCACTGAGTATGATCGACTCTAAATCCATCCAAGTTGCTGTGAAGTCCATATGTTTGTCCTTCTTTATTACTGCATAATATTCTATTGTGTATATGTACCACACTTTACTATAAGGTTACATTAATCAAAACTGTCTGGTATTGGTACAAGAACAGGCATTTAGACCAATGGAACAGGATAGAGATTGTGGAATCATCTTTCTTTTTAGAAAGAACCTCCACTGTCTTCCCTATGAGCAGTAAAGAAAAACAATGAGGTAAGGAATCTTTACACAGGTAGAATATGAGATATGTTCAAATTTGAAGGACGAATTAACTTGTGGCATTTCGGAGACCTGATCCACAAAGTAAACAGTAACTATGTCAAGGAAGGATGTGTAATAGAATGGAATAATATAGGATCTTGAGTTGTTCTGCTGCGGATTTAATACCTGGCTCTATTACTAACAAAATGCCCTTGGTAACATTGTCTATCCATTTTGAGACCACTGGTGGTTCACATCTATCAAATAAGATATAATTATAACTGCCTTAGAAAGGAAGGAATGATAAAATGGTGCTGAAATTGAAGATATGCACAACTTCTGGACCAGAATAAAGCAGACATTGTTAAGAATTCAACTCGTGCAGGGTTAGGAAACCAGGACCCAAGGAGTCCTACAAATAGCAAACAGAGCCAGGTTCACAGGTTCATGACTTCTGCCCCTATTTGGAGGCTAATAATGTTTACCTGTGGTCATGGCCTCTATCAAGCTACTGTCTGGGTTATGAGAAGGAGCAGAGATCAGCTGTTTAGTCAGGACTTGCCTCAAACTGCTGTTGTATAAGAACTTTGACTTGTGATACCGGAAAAGAAGATTCCTTAAAATACCAATGTAACACCCAATTTCCATCTGTGAATGGTATCTAGGTGAAGACAACAAAGTAACAGAAATGAAAGGAAATTTAAAAAAAAGAAAATAAGAAAATGAGGAAGAAAGAAGAAGAAATAAGAAGAGATAAAGAGAGATGAATTAATGAGTATAAACATACAATTTGATATAAGAAATAAGACCTAGTATTTGACAGATATGTAGAGCAACTTTAATTTATAATAACACATTGTATATTTCAAAATACATAGAAGAGAATAATCCAAATGTTTGTAGCATAAAGAAAAGACAAATATTTAAGATGATAGATAT
The DNA here is from genome assembly GCF_000164805.1 of Carlito syrichta. Lineage (NCBI taxonomy): Eukaryota > Metazoa > Chordata > Mammalia > Primates > Tarsiidae > Carlito > Carlito syrichta. The sequence continues at coordinate 91,237 of NW_007241847.1, read as the reverse complement.
TACATTGATTTGATTTTTACAAATTATTTAAGTGCACTAAATTATCACATGTACCCCCCAAATATACGCATCTGTTATATAGCAAAAAAAATGTTAAGAAAAAACAGAAAGGAAAAGTAAGAAAAAAAAGGAAAGACACACATACACACACAACCCCTTTTATTCAAGGCCCATAAATAAAATCAACATTAAGAACAAAAGGCAGCAAAGCCGACAGTTGGGAAGCTTTACTAGGGTTTTGATTAAGAACATGAACTCTGGGTTCAGACTGCTTAGTTTTGTATCTCAAATATGCTCATTACCTGTGACCTTAAGAAAATTAGTTAACTTCCTTGTACTAAGTTTTCTCTTCCATGATATAGAAACTACTTGATAGAGTTATTGAAAGTTGTGAGTATTAAATGAAGTGATATGAGTCAATTACTGTTTTAAATACCCTTGCTCATAGTATAAGCTATTAACAAGTTAATGTATTATTATTATTTGACTTTGAGGAAACCTGATCTGGTGTGTTATTTAATTTATATAACCAAAGTTCAATTTAAATTTAATCCAGTTAAATATTCACAGAAAAAAAGCAAGAATAAGGTTGCAAAACAAAACCAGAAACTATTGATAAAATAATTATTCATTATTATTACCCCAAAAGGACATAGAAACTTGGGAAAAAGGAAGAATGAATATATCAATAATCACACAAAATATAAATGGTTTAAACCCCACTAAAAATTTAAAAACACATTGTCTGACTAGATAAAAACGTAAGAGCCAATTATATCATGCTTACAAAAGACCTACTGTAAGTAAAAAGATATAAGAGGATACAATTAAAAGGAAGACAAAAGATGTGGAGAAAGTTGAATTGTGACACCCAAAATATATGCCCATCTAGAATTTCAAAATATGACTTTATTTGGAATAAAAGTCTTTGCAGATTTAATAAAAGTAAAGAGATCATCTTAAATTAGGGTGTGTCCTGAATCCAATGGTAAGTCCTTATAAGAAAACAGAATGGAAAACAGAGATACAAGAAGAGAAGGCCATGTAAAGATGAATTTAGAGGCTGAGTGACATGCCTGTAAGCCCCAAATGCCAAGAATCGTTGGCAGTCACCAGAAGCTAGGAGAAAAGCATGCAATGGAACCTCCCTCAGAGCATTCAAGAGAAACCAAGTCAACTGACGTCTTGGTTTCAGATTTTTTGATCTCCAGAACCGTTAGAGAACAAATTTCTGTTGTTTCAGATTATCCAGTTTGTGGTCATTTGTTTATAGAAGTCCTAGGAAATTAATATGCCATATGACTACAAATCAAGAACAATTGATAAAGCTATAGGTTAGCAGGTTAGCAGATAAAGTGGGTCTCATTTCCATAGGTATAGAGTTTATTTAATAAAAATAAAGGGGTCAATCCATCATGAAAACATGGCGAGCCTATCCATTTATGTACCTAATTACAAATCCCCAAAATACATGAAACACAACTGATAAAGCTGCAAGAATAGGCAAATCCTCAATAAAAGTCAGAGGTTTCAATACTCCTCTCTCAAAAACTGACAAGTCAAGTAGACAGATCATCATGAGGATATAGCATATTTGAAAAACACAACTGACAAACTTGATTTAAATAACATTTATATAACTGCCTTCAGCAGATGCTGAACAGCAACCAAGATAAACCGTATTCTGGATTAAAAAGAACTCAAGTCATACAAAGTATGTTCTCTGATTATAATGAAATGAAATGAAATTAGAAATCAATAACAAAAAGAGTCTTGGAAAATCTCCAAATAGTTAGCAACTAAACCACACACTCCTAAAGTAAAACCCATGAGTCACAATTAATCTAAAAGGAAACTAAAAAGTATTCAGTATTCTAAACAGAATAAAAATGAAGCACAATATATCAAGATTAGTGAGATGACCCTAAAGCAGAAACTGAAGGTAAATTGAGAGCACTAAATGCATTTATTAGGGAAAAAAAAAAGGTCTTAAATAAAAAATCCCAGCTTCCTCCTTAAGAAACTAGGAATGAAAAATAAAATGAAACTCAAAGTAGGTAAGAGGAAAAAAAAACAATTGGTCAGAATAGAAATCAATGAAAACAGAAAAACAGTAAAGAAAATCAATGAAAAGAGCTGGTTCTTCCAAAGATCAACAAAATTGATAAACTCTGTCCATAAAGACAAAGAAAACAAAAGAAAAGGCAAGTTACCAATGTCAGAAGGAGAAAGGTGACACGTTATAGATGTTAGAATATAAAGGGAAAACATGAACAATTTTATACCAATAATGTAACAAATTGAGATAAAATGAATGAACCCTAGGAAGAAATAAACTACTAACATTCTTTCAAGAAAAAATAAATAACCTGAATAGACCTATATTTACTAAAGAAATTGAATTTGCAAATAATTTTTGCATAAGGATAATGTCAGGATGAGATGACTTCACTGATCAATTTTAGCAAACATTTAAGAAATAAATAATACTTTTTCTAAACAAACTTGCCCTGAAAATTGAGGAGGAATGTTAAACCAACATTACCCATACATCAAAACCTGATTTAAAAAAAAAAAGACGGAAAAATATAGATCAATATCCTCCATGAATATATGTGCAAAAAAGGTTTACAAAAACTAGCCAATAGACTCCAATATAGAAAAAGAGTACACCATGATCAAGTAGGATTCTTCTTGCAAATACAAGTTGATTTAAATTTAAATTTTAAAATTCAAAAATTAATCAAAAAATTTGCTATAAGAAACTGACTAAAAAAGAAAAAACTGGCGATAATTCTCAAGAAGAGAAACAATACATTTGACAAAATGCAAGTTTACTCCTCAAAAAAGAAACATACAAACAAAAATGTCACACAAATCCTCATAAAACTAGGAATAAGCCAGGCTCGGTGGCTCAGCCTGTAATCCCGTGCCTTTGGGAGGCTGAGGTGAGTGGATTGCCTGAGCCCGCGGGTTCGAGATCCACCTGGGCAGCGAGACCTTATCTCTACAATAAATCAAAAAATCAACCAGGCGTGGTAGTGCATGCCTGTAATTCCGGTTACTTGGAAGGCTGAGGCGGAAGGATCGCCGGAGCCCAGCAGGTCGAGGCTGCGGTGGCTGGGAGTGGCCACTGCACTCCAGTCTGGGCGACAGAGTGAGACTCCAACTCAAAAAAAACCAACCAACCAACCAAACAAACAAAACTAGGAATAGAAAGGAATTTCCTTAAACAGATAAAACGCACTCATGAAAAATCTCTAGCTAACAGTCTACCTAATTTTGAAATACGGAACATTTTTCTCCTAAGACAAAGCATGAAAGAATTATGTCTGCCCCTATCACTGCCATTTATCATTGAAATGTCAGTATTTGAAATAGCAGTAACACAAGAAAAAGAAATTAAATGCATTTAGATTGGAAAGGAGGAATCATACTGCCTTTATTTGCAGATAGCATGAATTTTTATGTAGAAAATCCAGTGCACCTACAAAATAGTTATGAGAACTAATAATTGAGTTTAATAAGGTTTTAGGGTACAAGATCAATATACAAAAATAACTCTATTTCAACATAGTTGTATGAATAATATTAAATTGAAATAAAAATCCTGCTTATATGAAATTTAAAGTATGGAATATTTTTAAATAAATAAGACAAAACATGTGGAAGATATGCCCACTGAAAAGTACAAAATATTGCTAAAGAAATAAGAAAACTTAAACAAACGAGGATATATAACATAGCAATGAATTGAAACATCCACTGCTGTGTTCATTCTACCAAAGTTGAGCTACACACAAATTGCTATCTCAATAAAATATCCTAGCAATCATTTTGTGAAAATCATTATGTTGGCTGGGAATGGTGGCTCTTGTCTGTAATCCCAGGACTTTGAGAAGCCAAGGCAGGAGGATTACTTAAGCCCAGGAATTCAAGACCAGCCTAGGAAATACAGTGAGGCCTTGTCTCTACCAAAAACATCAAATAATTGTTCAGGTATGGTGGTACACACCTGGAGTCCCAGCCACTTGGGAGGCTAAGCTAGAAGGATTGCCTGAGTCATGAACATGGCACTGTACTCCAGCTTGGGCAACACAGTGAGACCTTGAGTCAAAAAATAATAAAATAAAATAAGCTGATTCTAGAATTTGTATAAAAATGTAAAGCACCTAAATGTTTGAAAGAATTTTCAACAAAACAACAGTGTTGAAGGATTTAAACTAACTTTGTATCAAGACATATTTAAAAGTCACAGTTGGCCTGGTGTGATTGCTTATGCCTCTAGTCCCAACACTTTATTTGAGAGGCTGAGACAGGACAATAGCTTGAGGCCAAGAGTTCAAGACAAGCTTGGGAAACATATCAAGAACCCACTTCTATACTTAAAAAAATTTTTTTAACCAGTTTTGAGGGTGCACACTTGTAGTCCTAGCCACCCAGAAGGCCAAGGCATGAGGATTGCTTGAGACCCAGAGTTCAAAGTTAGTGAGATATGATTATGCTACTTCACTCCATTCTGGGTAAAAGAGTGATAACACTTTCTCTAAAGAAAAAAAGCCATAGTTAGCAAGACAGATGTTGGAATAATGCTAGTCATGCAATTCTGTGGAACAGAATAGAGCTCACATATATATTGTTAGTTGATCTTCAACACAGGAGCCAATGTAATTCCAAGTTCCATGGGAAAAGGAGAATTTGTTTCAACTGGATTTAGAGCAACTGGGTATCCATGCTGAGAGCAATTAACCTTAACCTCTACCTCAAAATATAAGCAAAATTAATTTTTAAACAGATTACTGGCAAAAACTTAAGAGCTACATATAAAGTTTCTAGAATAAAAGAGAAAGGAATTGGCAATCAGAGTCAAGTGAAAATTGTATCAAGCCCAAAAGGCATAAAACATAAAAGATAAAACTGATAGTCGGGACCTTATCAAATTAAAATATAGGCCCTTTGTAAGAGACTATCAAGAAAATGAAATTTTAAGCTGTAGACTGGGGAAAATGTTAGCATATATATCTAACACAGAACATTTACCAAGAATAGAGATTCATTCTAAGTCATTAGAAAGGCAAACAACCCAACATATAGAATGCAAAAGGTTTGAGCAGACATTCACAAAATTATACAAATGTGAGTACATACAAAAAGTGTTCAACAGCATCAGTAATCTAAAAATTAAAAATCAAAATTGCAATGAGATATCACATTTTAACCCATGTGAGTGACTAAACATTTTAATAACTAGCAACTCCAAGAGTTTACAGGGATTTAGAGAAACTAAAATGTGGAAGATAGAATGGTACAGCAATCTTGGAACACTGACAATCTCTTACAAAGTTAAATAATACACTTGGCATATGATCCAGCAGTTTGATATCTTAAAATTTACTCAAGAAAAATGAAAGCATTCATCCATCAAAATTTTGGCAAGGGAATGCCCCAAGCAGTTTTCTTCATAATAGCCCCAATTTGGGAGAAAAAGAATTCATTAACAAATAGAGAAGCAATTCAGGGTTTAGCCATACAATAGAAGACTACTTAGCAAAGAAAATTAGCATTACTTCTGCTACATACAACGCAGATGAACTTCACATACATTATACTAAAAGAAGCCGTTTGGGTGATATTTTTGGACATGTATATCTAATCTGTTATAACGGCAATGATGTTTACCGATAAATCAAAGGGGCAGGGAACTGGTAGAAAGAAGTTTGTTTCTGAGTTTGAATCCAGGGAGCAGAGCTGGACTCAAGGTCTTTCTAAAATGGTTCTGCTCACTCTCCAGTCTTTTACAGTTCACTTTTTAAAGTCCAGAGTTGATAGTGCCTACACATTAGCCACATGACCAGCAGAGCATTGTATAGAACTTGAGTTTCAGCCACATTTATCGATAGAGACATTTTTTGGACCAGACTTCTTGGTGCCAGGTATCAGAGGTATCTCATAGCTTTTATCATTAGGGCCTGGCAGAAGCGTTAATCAAGTTTGCCATCGAGTAAAGGGAGTTTAGGAGGCCTAAGACATCATGCATTAAGCAAAAGCTATACAGATCACAAAACTTATGATGACATTGATAGAAAAGTTATACAAATCACAAGGTTTAGGATTACATTGATACTATGGGATGCAAACTTATGACTACTCAGAAAAAGGGAATAAATGGGGATTTGCATCCTTCAGTTGATTGGGCATAGTCTGCAGGGAGGTCAAGGATCTCCTGAAGCTACTTACTGGGAATGCATAGGAGATAAGAGGACTCTCAGGAATGTTGTTCAGGAATGTATAGGAGCACTTGAACCCTTGCCATGCCCTTGTCTGGGAGCTATGGACAGACATTAGCGGGTTTCTGTATCAGTGAGATCAGGGGTTTCCATAGCAGATACTAGAGGGAGGATGATTACCAAAGGGCATGATGGAATTTTCTGAGTAAATTGCTTTATGAGTGTATGTTTTTATGGTGACTTCTGAAAGAACTAGAAATTGACCTTCCATATGATCCAGCAATTCCCCTATTGGGAATATACTCGGAGGAACTCAAATCATTCTACAAGAAAGATACCTGCACATGTATGTTGCAGCTCTATTCACAATAGCAAAAACATGGAACCAACCATGTTGCCCACTAAAAGAGGACTGGATTTTAAAAATGTGGTACATATACACAATGGAATATAATGCAGTCATAAAGAAGGATAAACATATGGACTTCACGGCAATTTGGATGGATTTAGAGTCGATCATACTCAGTGATCTATCACAGAAACAAAAAACAGAGTACCATATGTTCTCACTAATAGGTGGATCTTGAACAATTACCTTATAAGAGAGAGATTGGCAGTAGTAGGAAACTGCCACGGGAGGGGGGATGGGACTGGCAGTTGAGGGAAACTGCTAAGAGACGGAGGGGCACACCTCATCAACAAGAGTACCTGCACAATTAACGTTTGTATACCTAACCCTGAATTGTACAACCATCTTTAAATTAAAAAAAAAGAAAAAAAAAAAACAGGAAAAAAAATCACATAAAAGGTGTATTCTTATTGTGTGTAACTTACACATCAATAAAGTTAATTTACAAAATACTAGAGAAAAAAGAATGATTAACTCAGAATTTGGAATAATGCTTGCTTTGTGGCAAGGGATGAGATAGTTAGAGAAGGCATATGGTAATATGTAGGCTATTTTTAAGATCCTATTTTTATTATGACAGTTCAATCTAGTATAATTCTTGGAAGTAAATTAAAAATAAATTGCAATCCAAATATTTTAAAAATGTATTAATCTAACTAGAAGAAAATGTAATAACCATTTTATAAAATTTTTGGCGGAAAGAACTTGTTAAATAAATGCACATTTAGAAGACTGAAGTGGAAAAATTGTCTAAGCCCAGGAGGTCAAGGCTGAGGTAAACTGTGATCATGACATCACACTCCAGCCTGAGAGGCAGAGTGAGACCACAACTCAAAACATATAAATTAAATAAAATAAGCAATAAATTCATAATACAAATATATGTTGACAAAAAGTTGAACTATAAAATATTTAAAGAAAGTTTATTTTGAACCACATATAAATGATTATGGCCCTGGATACAGTCTAAAGATGAGAATATGTGCTCAGGGTAGCTGGGTTATAGCTTGGTTTCATACATTTTAGGAAGACAGAAATTACAGGCAAAGACATAAATCAATACATGTAAAGTATACGTTGCTTCAGCCCCCAAAAGCAGAACATCTCAAAGCAGACTTACACGTCAAAGGTGGATTCAGAGATTTTCTGATTGGCAATTTGTTGAAAGAGTTAAACTCTACCTAAAGAATGTAAAGTTAGTAGACAGAAATTCTTGAGTTAAGTTGGGGGGTTGTGGAAACCAACATTCTTGTTATATAGATGAAGTCTCTAAGTAGCAAGTTTTGGAGATAATAGGTGGTTAATATCTCTTTTTAGGTCTTGAAGGGGTGTCAGATTCTTAGTTAAATCTCTCCTGGATCTGGGAGAGCTAGGGAAGGAGATTATCTACAGACACAAATATTCCAAAGAGATGGTTTTGCAGGGCCATTCCAAAATATGTCAAAGCAATCTATTTGGTGGTAAGGTATTTTTATTTCCTTTAGGGCCTGCTATCTGTCATATGATGCTATAATACCAGAGTCAGGTTGGAACTATTCAGGCTAGTCAGTTGAGCCTAAACTACAAAAAGGAGAGGGTTTAATGAGGTAAGTCCAGTCTCCTTTCATTTCATAGCAGGAAATTTAATTTTTCATGTTTTCCTTGGCCCAGCAGGGGTCTGTTCAGTTGGTTTGGGGGGGCTTGTGTAAGCCATTGGACTAGCAATACTATACATCTGCATTTAGTTGGGTGTAGGTTTTTAAAAAAATGCCAAGTATAAATTTAAGATTTATACACTTATCTGTATGTATGGCATATTTCAATCATATATTAACAAAAATTCCTTGGGTTTATTTTTACATGAAAAAATGTTATTATGCAAAATTTGTATAGTATGATTTTATCTTAACTTTAAAAAGCTAAAAAACATATATTCATATCTATGATACATTATTGTGTATGCATGGAGAAAGTGGTAGAAGAATAGATACCAAGGTAATTAACCAATATTAACCAACTATCTTTTTTTGTATTATGCTGTTTCCTTTTCTCTGCTCCAGCTAACTTGTAGCAACCAACTGTTTGCCGTGGCCACCACAGCATCTATTTTTTGAGAAGAGATTCTACTGTAAATAAAAACCAGTCAGATCCTTTACTTAAATGTATTAAGATGTTTTGTCTCTTGAGAACTATAATCAAATAGCAATTTGTTCTTTGTAAATGTCAACCAAAAATAAATGCAAAGCCCCCATACCAGTATATAAATCTTAAATTTATATTTGGCATTTTTTAAAAAACCTACACTCAACCAAATGCAGATGTATAGTATTGCTAGTCCAATAGCTTACACAAAAGCATACAAAGCTGGTGAAAAGCAGGGCCAAGAATTAAACAAAAGATTTCAAATACCAATTTTATGCTTTCCAAGAGCTGACTGGGAGCTTAATGAAAAACAGTTGATGAGATCAGAATGGCCATGACTGTTTGCAAACAGAGGCATGAGTTTATCAAAACATTTTCCTCAATTGCGTGAACACAGTAAAAAGTATCTGCTTATTAATATCTTTACTTGATGCGATGATTCCAACATTTTTGGTCCCTTCAATATGATTCGGGGATTTAGTAGAATGAGAAAACGTCCTTGTCATCCTTATCTCCTTCTCCCTTTGCTACATGTATTTATCAGTTTAGAGATTTGAAATTTCATGGTCTATTTAACTCAGTGTTGCCGCTTATAATTCCACTGTGCTCAGTAACATCACTGTACATTCCAGGCACATCCACATGACCTAGTTAATAAATGCCCTGAATGTTCGAATAGATTTATGCTGATAATATGCTGTGTTCAGGCCAGAGCACAGGATGAAGCCCAAGAAGGGCTCATTTTCTCTCTTGGGTACTAATTTGCTATGTCAACTTGAATATTATATTTAGTCTTCTGAATCTTAACTCCTCCCATGCAAAATAAGATTAATCGCAGTATATTTGATTGCAAAGTACCCCCTGGAAACCTCGTTGAAAAATCATTGTGCGTATACATATTTATTATTTATAAGGTATAAGAGATATTTAATGGCGACTGCTTTGTTTTTTCACAAAAATTATTCTCCTAGATATGGACCAACGAATACTGAAGAGATACAGGGTGTCTCTTGTTGTGGGTAGTCACCAGATCACTGGAGTCACAGGCAGTGAAAGGATTTACTCAAGTCAGATTACAGTAGAAAAACAAGTTTATTGAATACGCTGTGAGGGGGTAGAGGATAGGACAGTGTTTGCACCATGCCAGACAGGGTGATAGGCCACCCCAGTGGAGTTTGACCTTCTTTTTGGTTGAAGTGAGGGTTAAGAGTCCCGTCATGCATTAGGGTTCCTGCCTTGCAAATAAGACAATTCTAATTGGTCGATGTTCAACTATGATTATTGATCAGTTGAAGGTTAACACAAGGTGACTGTTGCATAAAATGGCTTCCACATCTCTTATGTTTAAAAAACCAAAAAGACACACTAAAAATAATTAGAAACAAATAGTCTTACCTTGAGGAGTATCATCAGGATTACTTTAAACCTATTATTCATAAGTCATGTCTATTTCATGCCACCAATGATTTGTCTAACATCCATTCAGATGATTTGCTTTCCATTAAAATTTAACATGAGATGAAAAATACACCACCGAAAATGTCAATTGCATTAAGCTAGTAACAACTAATGAAAAAGATGAGCTTCTGTGAATTTAGCTGCTAATATTAATTGATTATTTTGACCACTGGAAAATTAGTCTATTGCTAGCAGTCAACTGACCATTTTGTATATCTGGCCATAGTCAAAGTTATGTACTCCTATATAAACAGATTTCTTCACCAAAAAATATCAAATGTTCTATGAATATACTCCTCTCTTAGTTGTCTCAGCTTGTATTGACTAAGTGACACCAGGCAATGTTAGCTGTATTCAATAAACAGTTAAGCAAAAGTTTAGTTCATTTTCTCTAGAGAATTAGAGATGTCAGTGAGAAATTGACAGAGGCTATGATTTAGACTTTCATTACGGTGACCTGGGTTGAAAAGAAAAGTGCCCTTTTTATCTTCATGCCTATCAAATTGTAAGTACAATAAATCTTATTTTGTGAGATACATATTCAAAATAAAAACTAAATGCCAGAATTTAAGAGGTAACGCATGAGCATACAAAGGAGTTAAAATTCTAAGACCTAGAATTAACAAAATTAGATACATAGACTTTGAGTTCTAAGGACCACATGGACTAGATGAGCACCAGGCTTTAGGTCTTATGTTCAGAAGGAAATCTAGAACTATCAAGATAGGAGCCTAGAAATAGTCGTCTTGCTCATGAATGGGGATTTGGAAACCTCAGCTCTCCAGTTAGAGGATACAACACAGTGTTCTGCTTGGCCAGGGCTCTGGTGGTGAAATAAAGGTGGTTTACTGAGAATGGAATTTTGAGCCATAAATTCTGTTTAAAATGTGGGCAGTGCTGGAACCTAAGGCAAATCTGTTACTATCAAAATAATCTAGAAAAAAAAAGAGTCTTAACAAGTACCATCAATCTCACAGGAACCATCTCACGGTAGCGTTTTTGTAATTCTTGACTCATAAATGGTGCCTGAAGAAGATCATTTTCAATAAAGATGAGCCCAGAGACACAATTACAAAGTATTTTGCCATGAGATAGAGCTGCTGTAAGTCTATTGCCATGAGATAGAGCTGATGTAAGAGTCTAGCCCAAGCAACTGCAGATAACAGAGCAATTGGAAAGACATTTTTGAGAGAACTATTTAAAAATGTTCTGAAATATGAAACAATAGAATTAATGAGGCAAAAAATTGGTAGATTTAAGCAGAGGGAAATGAAAAGCTAGAAATGCCAAAAGTAATCATTGAAATTTTAAAAATAATAGTGACTCATTAAGTAGTAGCATTGACAAATAGCTCAAGAGAGAATTATTAAATGGAAAAATATGCCTCAGGAAAAATAATTAATATTGTTAAAATTTGCATATATCTAAAGCAATATACAATTCCTATGAAAATTTCAATGGCATTTCTCAGAGAAATAGAAAAAAAGTTTAAATTTATATGAAATCACTGAACACCTTGCATAGCCAAAGCAATCTTTAAAAAAAACAGAGTTGAAGGCATCACACATGCTGATATCAAATTATATTACAAAGCCATAGCAATCAAAACAGAATGTTATTGGCATAAAAACAGACACATAGACATAAACAGAATAGAGATTTCAGAAATAAATTAGCACATTCACAGTCAACTAATTTTCAACAAGGTCTCCAAATAGAAGGGGGAAAAATATTCTCTTCAATAAATGGTACTGACAAAACCGACTATCCACATAGAAAAAGAAGAAAATTGGACCTTTATTTATTCTGTACACAAAAATCAATTCAAAGTAGATTAAATACCTAAAAGTAGAACCTGAAACCAAAAACTCCTAGAAGAAAACAGGAGAAAAGCTCCTCAATACGAGCCTTGACAACGATGTTTTGACTTTGACCTCAAAAGCGTGGGCAACAAAAGCAAAAATAGACAAGTAGAACGGTATCAGACAAAGTTTCTACCCAACCAAGGAAACAGTCAACAAAATGAAAAGGCAGCCTAATGCTTAGGAGAAAATATTTGAAACATTTATGAATAATAGGGGTTAAAGTACAAAATATATAAGAAGCTCATCTCAATAGCAAAAGAATAAAATATTCCAATTAAAAAATGGGCAAAGGGGCTGAGGCAAGAGGATTGCCTGAGCCCAAGGGCTCAAGACCAGCCTGGGCAACTTAGTGAGACCTTGTCTCTACAATAAAAAAAAAAAAAAAAAAATTAGTTGGGTGTGATAGCTTGTGCCTGTAGTTCCGGCTCCTTGGAAGGCTGAGGTGAAAGGATCACCTGGGTCCAGCAGGTCTGTACTGGGGTGGCTGTGAGCGTGCCACTGCACTCCAGCCTGGATGGTGAAGTAAGACTCCAACTAAAAAATAAAAAAATAAAAATAAATAAAATAAAAAATAGGCAAAGGACATGGATAGACCTATTTCCAAAGAAGATATACAAATAGTTAACAGGTATATGAAAAGAATATAATCAAAAAGATGAGAGATAACAAGTGTTGGTGAGAATGTGGAAAAAGAAAAACCTTGTACACTGTGGTGAAAATGTAAATTGATAAGGTCATTATAGAAAACAATATGGAGTGTCTTCGAAAAATTAAAAATAGTAATACCATAAGGCTCAGATCTCTTGACTGGGTATTATACACTTAGGAAGTGAAATCATTACTAGTAGAGATATCTGCACTTCCATGTTTTTGCAGCATTATTCACAATGGATAAGATATGGAATCCATCTGTTGACAGATGAATGAATAAAAAAATTGTGAGATGCACACACACAAGCACACAATGGAATGTTATTCAACCATCAAAAGGAAATACTTCTGTATGCAACATCATAGATGTGAGAAACAAAATTAAAGGATGGACAGAGAGACATGGAGAGCAGCAGAAGCAAGATTTTAATGATGGTTTTGCAAGATTGGGTGTTTGGTGGGCAGGCACACCAAAGCAGGAAGAATCAGCACTTTTATTCCTAAAAAACAGGTTCCTCTCCTGGTTCCTCATTGGAGGAATACTGGAGAAGTCGCAGGCTTTTTCATACAATGCCTAAGTGACACTTTTTGATTGGCTTACAGAATCATTTCATTTGCATGTTCTATTCTAATTGGATTCTGTCAAAAGTTTAAACATGAAGCTCGCCAAAGTAAAAAGCCCAAGGAAAAGGAAGCACAAAGAAGCAGGAAGTGAATCAACAAAAGAGAATCACAAAGCATTTAGACACCATCTTGAGAACCCAAGATAAGTGAAGTTCCAATTTGAAAATAAATCATCATTCTTATTTCTCACAATTCCCTACTCTTTTATTTTTAAAACATTTTGATTTTATTTTCATTATGATTAGGGCTTGTTTTAAACTTCTCTAATAATTTTTAACTTTTTTCTTCAAGATTTAATTAGTTTCCATTATTATGAGGTTATTATGGGAATAACCCATGGACATTTGTTTATTAATAGCAGTTTCTATGAGTTTCTGAATTAAACCTCTAATACAGGGAATTATACAACATCCTATGGTCATTAATATTCCAGCTACAATTACAAGAGAGGTTAAGATCGAAGCTACAATTTTTTTTTCATTTTCCAAACCAACTTTCTAACCAATCGGTAAAAGGATTACTCATCCCAGAATTTTCAGCTAGTTCACTGGCCAGTCCCTATAATGCCTTAGTAATAGTTCCATCTGGGGCAGTGTTATCTGGGTTAAATGTGTACCATTTCCCACTCAACATAACATAGACCCCACCCTTTTCTGCCAACATCATATCCAATATCATATGATTTTCTCAAGTTATTCTGCTAGTAGCATGTAATTGGCTAGCTACTCCTTAAAGAGTATTTCTAATATAGTTTACAATCTTTTGTCAATGATAGTAGATATAATTAATCCCACCTACATTTTTATTAATAATAGACCACCAAAAGAGTGTTTTTAGACTTAAATTCATTAGGGACTCCCCTGAGGGTCCCTATGGAGTCAATGTACACATTTGAGTCAAAAGACCCTTGTAGTGCTCTCTGAACGTGGTGGGGAGTCTGAGTGCTTTCGGATGTGAGATGGAATGCCAAGGTAAATGGACCAACCCATTGGACCAATGCACAAATTCCGGTCCAGATGAATGGCAACAAATCTCACAGGTTTTCCCCTCCACAGTATCACCAAATATTCATTTTAGGGATGTAAGCTCAGGAATTTGCTGCTGGATTCACCAGAGACATTTAGAACGTGGGTACAAGTTAGCAATTGTTCCACAGGAGTCGTGAAACCATCTCCTTGTCTAGAGAGACACGAAGAGGAGGCACTTGCCCTGGGGTCTGACCTCTGCAGTGCAGGAAAGAGCAGAGACAAGCTCTTACACGTCTTGCTTCTCCAGGCATCCATGTCTTGATATAAGGCAAGCATGCAACTCCTTCCAGTGGGATCTGTGTCCCAGCTGAGAGGGGATGGGACCATCTGCACTTGTGGTCATCCCGCAGCACATGCGTAACAGTTGCTTTTGTTCAAAGCTAGTACCGAAAGTTTGACTCATTCTACCCAGGCATTAGTGTCTCCACAACCTGTTTTAATTCCTAAAGTTTGTGACCCTTTATATTTGGGTTGGAAACGATTCCATTCCCAAGGATCTCCAAATGAAGTAGCAGCAGTCCACCCCTGGTGCTGCGTGGTCACCCATATATTCTCCCAACTAGGACAGGGAGGTTCCTGATGAACATATGTTCAGGACCGAGATATCTATCTGTAAAAGTTTCCTTTGATTTTTTTAGTTTTCCACAATGTAAAATTTGATAAGCATTAAACATTACAGTTAGGTTTTCTGGGTACCTTGTGCACCTTCTACCCCTCCCCTTATTAAGTCTTTTGCTGACTCCTTAACACATGCATAATGAATTCAACCCTTTTCTGCTGTTCACAAGTGGTCTCAGTGGTCAGGAATACTTGATAGGGGCCTTTCCAGCTGGACTGTAGTTAATCATCCTTCCTTCCAGGTTTCCAGGCAGGTCTGCAGGCAGTTTAGGAGGAGGGTGTGGGGTATATGTGGCTTCTGAAGCTTGGTTTCTTCTTTTAACCCCACCCTAGAGAGACTGAATTAAGAACCTGAAAAATTTAAATATTACAATTTTTGAAAGCACAGGATTACAGGTCATTGTAAGTTACTTTTTTCCACAAACCTTTAACATACCATTTTTGACATATTTATACCATTTTAAAAATCATGATTGAACATTTTGTTTTTGTCCTATGTCTTTTTAAAAAAAATAATCAGTCATTTTATTATAGGACAAAAATGTACCATACAAGATCTTTTTTTATACAAAATGATGATGTAAAAAAAAAATTCAATCCTTTTAAAGTTTAGTTTTCTAAGTAAATAAAAACCTTTCAAGCCAAAACAGCAGTTAGGACTGGAGAAAAAGTTATAACCAACTTAATACAAATGCCAAGATTTCTTCATAAATTATCCTTCTTGAACCTTATCCTGACTTTCACAAACCATTGATAACACGCTTGGACCTTCTGTTTTACCATGTATTTCACTCTTTCCTAAATAACTAGTCATTTTACTTTAGGACAAAATTTTATCATACAAAATTCTTTTATATGAAAGAAAAAATTATTTTTTTCTTTATAACTTTTCTTACCAAAAAATACCTTTATATCCATAACTTTTATTACATCTCTCTCTCCTACTTACTGATTTTTCCCATTTTTGAAATAAATAACTTTTAAATAATCTCCAGGTCACATAAAATAACCTACAATTTTGGTGAAAACCTAGGGAAAAAAAATTCTGAACTATCTGTTAGATATTAGTATTTTATAGATGAGACCCTTTACATAAGGTTAGAAACATTTTTTCCATATTATAACTTTTTCTTAATTGGCAGTAACCCAGACATTTAATAAGCTTCTAAAACGATTTTAAGATTTTCAAACTGCATGATGAGTTTATCCATAAGCATTATTTTATTCATATTTGCCTGATTTATTTATTTATAGCAGTTTGCTTAATCACTTATGAAAACTGAGATTTTAGACAAGACCAGTTATTATTTTAAGTTATCTCCTGGCTAATCATTTTTAAAGTCTGTGAACATCAGCTATTACCCAAGTAAGAAACTTAGAGTTAAATACTTGAACATTTTACTGATAGTTCAGAAAGTTTAGCTGAATTTTTTTAACCAACAATTTTAAATTAGTTATACTTGTAACAAAAACATTTATACAAATGAAGATAATTCTGGTTTTGGCTAGGCTTGTAGTTTTATAACTTTCATGTTAAATCCTGATACTTAAAATATATAGCAGAGACAAATGGAAAACTTAATTAGTAGACCAAGACAAAAATGTATGCTGACAATTTCAAAGGCACTTTTCATTTTATTAATAATTTTAAACCCATTTTTATTTACCAAAGATCATTAAGGTCACATGAATTTGGAAAGCATTTAGATTTATGTATTTACTTTATGAGTACTCATTTACCTAGAAGCCAATTTGATAGCATGCTGGACAAAACACATAGCATGCACATACATGCAAACGCATTCAAACATACATATACACACACAAAGATTTAACAACCTTTACTTCCAAACTTCAACCATGAAATAGCAACAAACTTACCGTTTTACAAAAGACACCCGAATTCATATATTTCCAACAATATTGGAATCTGTTTGCCTGGCTACACTTTCTTTGCCCCAGTAGGCCATCCAATAAAGGCTGCAGACCAAAACTGGGGCAAAGCAGTTTAATTTTTTTTTTAACTTTTTTTTTCAGTTTTAAATGAATTTTTAATGTTTACATTTTAATTAGAACTCGCTGGACTATATACGAAAAACAATTTTTAAAAATTTAACCTTAAAACAGTGAGTTTATGTCAACACCAGTAACTTAGTTGCCAGTAGGTTCAAAACAGACAGAAAAGAGAGAAATAGAGCTTAGAAGCCTCCATTTAACGCTGTCATCTGTGTTAATTAAATTAATGTGGGTTCCAGCAGCCTAATATTCATCTAGGCTGTGATCAAGTTCATTCTTCACCAGCTCTCTGATGGGTAGTTGGAGTTTTCTTTCCTTCTCTTGTTGAGTCTCAAAAGCCTTAGAGACATCCTGAGAACTTGGGGCTGATTCTCTGATTCCCTTGTTTTCCAATCCTCTTGGATCCTGCATATTTGTCATATACTCTTGATCATTATTGTCCCACCCAGAATCTACATTTGGGCACTTTTGCTCAGCGGGCTGAATGCCCTGCCCTGGTGGGTGTTCCTGTTTCCATATGGATATTGCAGCCCTCCTGATTGTTCCCCTTGTTCTTGGAACAAGGGCTACTGCCCCATCAAGACCTCAACATTTCCCCAGTAGACCATCCGGGGGGTAATGTTAGAGGGAGAATTTTTATTTCACTCTTTCTTGGGTCCCTAGGCCTAGAATTTTTATTCCCCATTCTCAGCTAACTTAAATACTCAACTCCACTTTCTAGGAGTTGCCCATATTCCCTGGTCGATGCCAGTGGCTGAGTTTACTTATCCACTCAACCCCCTTTACTGGAGGTTTCTTGCACACCCCGCTTCATCTGTCTCCGGTCGTTTCCCTCATGGGAGAATGGAACCATGGCTGAAGATTTGCTTCATATCTGTGATACATCTCAGCCACACACACACTGAACCTCTGAGAATGCCCCAAACACCAAGGCAGTACTTATAGTCCAATTTCTCCTACCTTGGTTCATGCATGAAGTTGCCTGGTTGCCACAGTGACTGTTTTCTTTTCTTTCTTTCTTTTTTTTCGGTGTCACTTCTGCGGCCTCTGGAACAATAGTCTTGGACTTATCTGCAGTCCCATGAGCAGCCAAGATGCCCAAGCAGGGTAGGCCACCTGAAATCGGTGGGATGTGTCTTTCCCTCTGCTGGGGTCCCCCTTCCACAGACGCAGAGTATCCCAGAGAGCTCCCAAATTGTGAGAAACGAACTCACCTGTCCAAAATTAAAGGATGGACACAGAGACGTGGAGTGCAGCAGAAATGAGACTTTAATGATGGTCTTGTAAGATCGAGTGTCTAGTGGCAGGCACAACGAAACAGGACGAATCAGCGCTTTTATTCCTAAAACACAGGTTCCTCTCCTGGTTCCTTGTGATGCCCACGTGACACATTTTGATCGGCTTACAGAATCATTTCGTTTGCATGTCCTATTTGCCGATTGGCTTACAGAACCATTCTGATTGGGTCCTGCCAAAAGTTTAAACATGAAGTCCCCCAAAGTAAAAAGCATGTGAAAAGGAAGCACAAAGAAGCAGGAAGTGAATCAATAAAGGAGAAGCACAAAGCATTTAGACACCATCTTGAGAACCCAAGATAAGCTAGGCTCCCATCTGAAAATAAATCTTCATTCTTATTTCTCACAAGAGATACACCTGGAGGATATTATACTAACTTAAATAGTCCAGACACAGAAAAAAATGCATAATCTCATATGTTGAATCTAAAAATAGTTGAATACATAGAAACAGAATAGGTTGGTTGTTGTCAGTAACAGGGAGGAGGAAGAAATAAGGAGAAGCAGGTTAAAGGTACAAACTTGCAATTATGTAGAATGAGTGAGTCTAAAGATCTAATGTACAACACAAGGACGATAGCATTGTATTGCTAGCATTGTATACTAAAATTTGCTAAGAGAGTAAATTTTAGGTGCTCTAACCAGGTATACACACAAAGGAAGTAACTGGAAGGTGATCATAGGTTAATATGATTGGCTATGGTAATCATTCACTATATGTTAAAATAGCATGCTGTTACTCTATAAAAAATATGCAATAAAGATAAATTTTAAAAAACAGATCTGAGCCGGGCTTGGTGTCTCATCCTATAATCCCACGCCTTGGGAGGTTGAGGTGAGTGGATTGCCTGAGCCCATGGGTTTGAGACCCACCTGGGCAACTTGGCGAGACCTCATCTCTACAATAAATCAAAAAATCAGCCGGGCATGGTGGCGCGCGCCTGTAGTTCCAGCTACTGGAAGGCTGAGGCGGAAGGATCACCGGAGCCCAGCAGGTCGAGGCTGCGGTGGCCGGGAGCGGCAACTGCACTCCAGTCTGGGTGACAGAGTGAGACTCCAACTCAAAAGCAAAAAAACAAAAAAACCAAAAACAGATCTGAATACGTTGACCAGAAAGCACTACAGAGAATTTTTTTGCTGTTTTACATATGAAAAAATAGTTATGAAATATAAAGAATACAATTAAAACCTCCAAGTTACACATGATATTGTTTTAGAAGAGAAGGCAATGTTCAAAGGGATAATCATGTACAACTTTTAAATTTGAGGAAATATTGACTCTGTGGAAGTAGATGTCAAAATGTAATCCACAATAAATAAACTCAAGTGACCTACGATTATTCCCTTAGTACAAAGCAAACACAAAAATAAGCAAATAATCCAGGAAAAATTTTTAAAGAACTGATAGTGAAAAAAGACAAAAGAATGACTATCAGATGATATCCTTTTTATACAAAGTAAATGATAAGAAATGATACAGTAATATCTTCAAAGTAGTGAAAAATTATAATGCTATACCCAACTGAATTATGACTAAGTTGATTGAGGAAAAAAAAGATTTTCGCTAAATTTATTTTTATAGAGACAGGATCTTGCTCTGTCATCCAAACTGAAGTGCAGCAACATGATCATATCTCACTGAAGCCTCAAAATCCTGGACACAAGGGATTCTCTCACCTCAGCCTCCTGAGTAGCTAGGACTACAGTTTCACACCACCATGTCTGGCTAATTAAATTTTTTTGTGTATGTGAAGACAAGGTCTCACTAGTTGTCCAGGCTGGTCTTGAACTCCTATCCTTAAGCAACCCTCTTTCCTCTACCTCCCAAAGTGCTGGTCAAGCCACCATGAACAGCTCAAAAAGTCTTTAGAGCCAACAAGACTAAGAGCATTAACTGCCTATAGACCATCATTGAAGAACTCTAGAATAAACAGTAAGAAGGAAAATGAACCCAAAGGAAAGCAGATTTCAAGAAGCAATTAATAAAAGATTGCAAGGACGTACTTTTTCACCTTAAAATGTTATCAATTCACGTCTTTTTAGTAAGATTTAAAGTACTTAAAAATTCTTATTACTACATTTTATCATTTTTACTATGAACATATATTATTATGTAATAGGAAAACAGTAAAAAAATGTTTAAAATTGAAAAAAACTTGTATCACTTGTAATTCTTAGCATCTTCCCGCAGCCCTAACACCTTGGAAATTCTACTGGTTCTCCAACAAGTGTTTACCTAGTACCAGTAAAGCCACTTATGCAATAAAACCAAAATTGACATGTGGATTGATTCAAAATATCTATCACGAAAGTAGTAAGGACACTGCTATAATCTGAATATTGGTGTGACTGGAACTTAATGAACACGATACTATTAAGAGGCAAGACCTTTGGAAAATGATTTAGTCATGAGGTTCTACCCTCACAAATGGGACTGATGCACTTATAAAAGAAGCTTGAGCAAATTCCCTAACCCTTCTCATCACGGGAGAGCACAGATAAGGTGCCACCTGAGAGGAAAAGGCTTTCACAAGACACTGAGTCTGCTGGTGCCCAAATCTTGGACTTCCCTGCCTTCAGAAATGTGGGAAATAAATTTCTGTTGCTTATAAATTATGCAATCTAAGATATTTTCTTGTAGTAGCTAGAACAGACTAAAACAAGCATTAATGAGAACAAAGAAGTATATTTTAATGTCAAAGGGCAGAGGCAGTCCTATAGTAAATATAAAATACTTAGATAAAGTGTACTTTTAATTTTTTTTGAGTCAGGGTTTCACTCTGTCACCCAGACTGGAGTGTCATGATGGGATCATGGCTCACCCCAACTTCAACCTCCTGGGCTCAGATAATCCTTCTGTCTCAGTCTTCCAAGTAGCTGGGACTACAGGTGTGCACCATCACTCTTGGCTAATTTTTTGAGTTTTTGCAGAGATGAGGTCTTGCTATATTTCCCAGGCTGGTCTTAAACTCCTAGGCTCAAGCTATCCTCCCATCTTGGCATTCCAAAGTGCTGGTATTACAGATATGAGTAACCACACCCAACCAAATAAAGTGTTATTTTTGAAGACCCTCACAAGAGATTCAGTAAATGCATAAGCAAATGCCTTGCTTATGTCCTAGGTTGTTACCATGTTAAGGCTTAATGGTTAGTGAGGTAATATTTCAGAAAATTGGGGAGATACTGATGAACCCCTAAATCACAGCTCACCAGGAAGTCAGCTAAACCTTTTGATGCCAGATGGGGTGCCGTGTGTTGCTTCATAGGTTCTTTGACTCTGTCATAACAAAGAATTTCAGAGTGAGTCCAAAGTACAGTTTAAGACAATTTATTAGAAAGAAAGAGGCATGCTCAAGGATGGCATGGGTGCCTTAAGAGAAAGAATGCACTTGTCTTTGACAAGAAGGTTTATATACTTTAACAATGATGATTAAGCAAATCATGAGCTAAGAGAGATTGACTGCAGGTCATGAGTTGTGATTACTATCTCTCCATTTCTATGAGCTTAGATGGGTGGGCTGCAGGTGTCTGGTCAGAAGTTTTGATTACCATCTCTCAACCTTCTATGATCACAAGGACCTTCTAAAGAATTAAAGTTATTGACTAACTAGATTTGAGCTTTTTAAGAACATGATGTCTGTGTCTTGGGTAACTCCCTACTGGGTAACTCCTATTGTTTATGTGATTTATGGTACTGGTAGATCCACATTCCATCCCTCAGGGTGGTCAGGTCTGGTGTGCCTGGTTGGTTGGGTGAAGGTCATGTACCCATAAGAAAGATGTCTAGATGTTTACTCTATTTTAATTTAGACCTGCCTGCAAGAAACTTATGTATCTCTGTCTTACCTGGACTAAATAATCTGCCTCACTTTTAAAACTAGAACAAGAGCCCTAAATTCTAATCATTTCTGTAGTTTTGGTGGGAGTGCAACTCCATGCAGATAACTTTGCACCTCCTTGAATCATGGTATCAGGTTATCAGTCAAAGAACAATGCAAGAAAACACTGTAGAGAAGTACATTTAGGGCACCTCTTCTCTATGCTTTCATAATGATCAAGAGTTAGGGATTTTTTTTCTGGGCTTTAGCTACCCGTAGCTATCCATAGGACTGACCTTTACTAAATATGGAATATTAGAGTAGACATTTATATTTATCTCTACTTTCTTTACACTTTTAGCAGATAACAATAGAAACCATGGGGTATCTTAAGCAAAAAGAGGGAGATGTAAGGAATGTCACAAAAACTAGGGCAAATTCATGGATGAGAATACACTAAGTTTGATATGTCAGTCAGTATTCAGTGGGAGAAAGCTCTAAGACACAAGAGCAACAGATATTAAGCCAGTTCTCTGTTGCCCATAGCATTCTAGTTCAGTGTAGAGATAGAAAGTGAATTCAAATGACAGACTGCAGGGAAGGGACTTCAATCCTTTGGTTTTCTGCCGCTAAATATTCACGTTGGGGTAAGCACTGGCATCCCTTCTAGTGTGACCACAGACTAGGTGGGTCTAAGTCTTCTGGTGCCATCATATAATATAGCAATAGAGTAGCTGAGTTTTTCACAACAGTGTTGATGATTGGGAAATACTAACCCTTTTCTGGTGTGATCAGGGCTGAAACCAAGCCTTGCTGCTTAAACTCTAGATAATAAAGGATTTCCATGGAGGTGTGCCTGAGGCAAACTTATTTTCCAAGTCTAACCTGCAAGTAATCAGTCTTGGACAAGTTAACCTTTATCTCTCAAGGATATACTATGTATTTCATACATACCATTATTAGAGAGAACAACCAGACACAGCAGTGGTAAAAGCCAGGAACAAAAAACCAGGCAGAAACTAGATCTTTCTCCCTCTCTCTTTCTCGAACACACACACACACACACACACACACACACACACTATGTCTTCTCTGCTTCACTATGCATATCTACCTCTTCTTACTCTATGGACCAGCTTCCTTTGTTTCTCCCACACAGGGCAGAGGATGATACCTTCTGCCTTTGAGTTTATACGTTCTTGGTTTCAGCAACAAGTTCAGCTAAAGTTGAAGTTCAAATTTCCTAGAGAAAGAATAGTGATGGCCTTATTTGAGCCAAGTGTCCATTCCTGTTTCAATAAACTATGGCAAAGTGGGCCAGGGGAACATGTCACAAGCATGCCTTCCAGGAATGGGGAAGGGGGCAGTATTCAGAGGAAAACATAACTGCAACTGGAATGATACTGCTCAAACCAAAACCTGTTCCACCTGTGTGCCTTATCTCAGTGAATTTTAATCAGTTTCAGCCCAAGAAAGAAATACGCACATCATTTCGTCTCCTCTTTTATCCCTATCCTCTCCATCTAATCAATCATAAAATTCTATTAATTCCATATCTGTTATATTTTTCTACTTCTTATCGTGTAAGAAAAAATAAAAGTGATTAAATGGGAATTGTTAGGTTAAAAATCCCAGTAGGGCCTTTAAAATGTTAGGTCAAGCCCGATGAGGGTGTGTGTGATCCAGTACTTTGTGAAAGAAGCAAAGAATTGCACAGAAGTTAGATTAGAAAATACAGTTTATTTATAAAGTAAAACAGAAAGAGAGTGATAGAAAGAGAGGGGATTCACTTTTCTAAGGTAGGGGAGGGGACCAAAGCTAAGAAACATGACGGTGTTAGCTAAGAGAGCCACGTGGACACACTAGAGTTTGACAAAGCAATGGCAAATGGCCACTCGTGGTTGAATCCTTTTAAATTTTCCCTTTGATGAGTGAAAGTCATTAAGGTGATTGGATGGTGGTCAGCTCCATGTCATCACAAACGGGAAGGTAAGTGCAGATATTTTTGTCAGGTGATGGACAGCAGGCAGACGGTGGGGGGGGGGTGTAGTCACATGACTGCTGCCATGATGGTGGGGCCTGTCTGTGTCATAAAGGTCACAAAGGACTGATTAGGTAACTTGGGTCTTACGGGTGGAGGCAAATACTTGAAATAGAAAAGCTAATTTGTACAAAACTAGCTGGGGGGGGGGAGTTGTAAAACAATTATCAATAGCTACCTCTGAGAAACCTGTTTTGTCCTTTGCTAGTAGTGATTAGAGGGTGAGTTAAGTGAACTGCTAGAAAAACATGAGATTTAGGTAATGTTAAAATGGCTGCTCATGGGGTATATTGAGTCCAGGTTATGTCCTTTCAGGAATCAGTGATAGAAGACTTTTGCTTAAGTGGAGCATGGCCTCTCACCCTCCTCTACACCTGTGTTTCTCACAATGTGACTTTGAGGAAGCAAAGCAGTGACATCCAAATCAGCAGGGGAGAAACTTTTGATCCTTTCATCCTATTTTTACACACAAAACTTCCTGTTCTAGATTTTTGTGGTATGCTATCACATGATGGACAACAGTATGGTACTGTGGGTATTTCGTAAAGGTCACTCCTATGGATAGCTACGGGTAATTTAAAAATCACTAGCATGAAGCAAATTGATTAATAAGAGAAAAGGCATACAAATTATATGTGACATGTATACATGGGCGCTTTCAGTATGAAGACTCAACTTTCCAATGAGTTACAGAAACTTAAATATCATCTGTCATCTAGAGGTTACAGAAAGAATAGGGACTTGCATTTTGGGAAAACAGGTTATGAGGGGAGGAAGAGAGGAATTCTTTGGAGGGGCAACAAGTGATCAGAAGGGTGAAACAGAATGACCTGTTAATAGTTCTCTTTGAAAGTTGAATGAACCAAAGGGACGGGTATTATTTTAGGAAGTGATTGGACTCCTCTGGTTGAATTCTTCCTCCTTTCCTGCAATATATAATTTTAACAGGGAGAGGAAGCAGCTTGGAAGAGACCTTGAGTCAAAATGCCATATTTTGGGGTGAATGTCCATGTACCCTTTTTGTACAATAAACACTCCTAGACATAAAACTGGTCATAAATTTAAGAACTTGCTTTGTGACCTGGGAAATCAGCAGATATTCTCTAGCCAGCTTCTTTACTCCAAGTCAATCTCTACTCTCATTTTTCCAAATGACAAGCTTTGACATGCCAGTCCTCTGTTAAATAATTCCCATCTATAACTTGGGCAGTTTTAACTTTCCTCAAAAGTAACAGAAATACAACCAAATTAGCTCATGGGAATTTTGAAACTATTAAACAACCAAAACAGTCTACAGATTTCACATCACACAGCTTCACCCCAGAGAGAGACTGACTATTCCAGTTTAAAAGACTGGGTGGGGACTTCCTATAAGCCACTAGAAAGCAATGTGTCTAGGAAAAGTCTTGCAAGAATTTAGCAAGCTCAGAAATAGCTGCATAAACTATGGGATTATCCTACATAGGTAGGCATTTCTGGGTGGACAATTCACAGATAAACCATTTCATAGATACGATGTATATTCATATTATTATTCTGGATACCAAATTATAAGGCCCAGAAAGACAGACACTACCTGTACTTAACTCATAGTTCAGGCCTACAGAAAGGGAAAGAGACCTACAATTCATTGCACATTCACACGTTTCAGAAATATCACGTATCTGACTGACAATACCATGAGGAAGAGGTAACCATATTATGTCTCTCTCCCTCTTTCTTTCCCTCCCTTCCTCCTCCTCTTCCCCTCTCTGTCTGTCTGTCTGTCTCTCTCTCTCTCCTCTCTCTCAGCGAGGTCATTGAAAATTAGAGAAGCAAAATATAGTCACATAGCCTAGAGTTTGAATCCAAGTTAATTTCGTCTCAAAGCTCATTCTCTTCTTATCACATCATACTTTCCCTTAGCAAGTTCCAGGAGTTCCTGGACACTTGCTAAACGTTTTAAAGAGATGAAATTGACATTTTTCTCCTTTTTGTTCCTAGGAGTATAAAATAAAACATAATCTGCATAAGCAGCAGCAGTTGAGTCACCCAGATAGCCACATATGGCAGTGTACAAATGCAACAAACAGCTTGAGCAGACAATTATGCCTACGGTGAAATCTTTAGAGACCCATGTTGCAGAATTTACCAAAAAAGAGCTCAGTAAATATTTGCTGAACTACTATTGAATAACATATCAACAGCTAGCACTGTCAGTTCCACAGTCATATATATGACTTCACTGGCAGTTCCAATGATAACAAAGGGGCACTTGACTGTGAAATTTATTCATTTCTTTTGCACTAAGGAGGCCCTAATATAACATTCTATGTGATCATTGTTAAAACTTTCACAAAAGGCGTGATGACAAAATAAAATAAAGCCCAGAGATGATGACTATCTCGTGAAGCCACAGTAGAACTAAAAATATTGCAGGGTTTTGAAAGCTATTTATTGATAGATTGTGATATTGTTTATTAAATGACTGCTACATTTACTTCTGTGCTCATAAGTTATTTCTGACATGTAATTTAAAACAATCAATCAATACAGAAACTCCACTTAATATAAATATGAACAAGGAGTAGAAATTTACAGTTTACAAAGATAATTCTGTCCTAGAGTGTTTCATTTTGAAAATGATTCACACTCTGTAGAATTTTTTTTCCTAGGATTTATCTACTTACTCAGTTTAGCCACAATTGTTTTACTTATAAGGTTCTGTTGCCACAAGTTAAAAAGATGGGTTTATTTCCCATTCAACAACTTAAGTCAACAGTTATTGAATGATTTATAAGGTATTGTGCATTAATAGTCACAAATACCATGCTTCAACTCTGTGATTTCATCAACTTTTTTCGATTTAGTAAAATCTGCTTTTCCTGTAACACTAAGATTTAGATGATTATTAAAGAATTTCTAATTAAGTCTTTTTGAGTATACAATTAAATAAGTTTTGACAACTCATACAGTTGTGTAGTAATTACCACCACAATCAAGATACTAAACATTTCCATTAATCAATAATTCCACTGTGTCCCTACCCTAGCCCCTGGAAACCATCTGTCAGGTTTTTTTTTTCTTTTCTATACATATGTATGTCTATTCTAGAATGTCATATAAATGGACTCATACAGTGTGTAGTCTTTTGAGTCAAGTTAATTTGACTTGGCAAAGAGCTTTGAAATTTATCCACATTGTTATGTGTATCAGTGATATCAGTAATTATTTGTTTTTATTGCTGAATAGCATTCCATTTCTGAATGTGCTACAGTTCCCTCATCTATTCAGTGGTTGTTAAACATTTGGATTGTTTTCAGTTTTTGGCAACTGTGAATAAAGCTGCTGTGAACATTTATGTGCAATTTGGGTGAACATATGTTTTTGTTTAATTTGAACAAATACCCATGACTAATTTTGCAGGGTCATATTCAACTACCACACTGATTTTTAAGGTTGCTGTACTATTTAGCATTTCAAAAGTTATATGTGTTCAAATTGGTCCATATCATTAGTTTTTTTTTTAAGGAAATTCTAGCTAATTCAAAGAGGCATTTTGTTATGGTTTTATGTTTCCTCTGCCAAATTCAAATGTTGGAAACCCAACCCCCAACATATTGGTGTTAGGAGGTGAGGTCTTTGGTCTTTGGTAGGTGATTAGGTCATAAGGGTGGAGATCTTCTGAGTGGGATTATGAAAGAGACTCTGGAGAGCTCTCCTGTTCCTTCTATTGTCTGAGGACACAGTGAAAATTTATGTTTATTACCAGAAAGTGAACCTCACCAGGTACCAGATCTGTTGGGAACTTGATCCTGAAGTTCCCATCCTCTGGAACTGTGAAAAAAAAGTTGTTTAGACCACCTAGACTATGATATTTGTCATAACAACCCAAACTGACTAAGACAATTACATTAAACGTAAATGGTTTAAATGTACCAGTTAAAAGACAGAGACTGGCAGAATAAATTTTAAAATACTCCCCAAATATACGAAGTGTATCAAAACCCATTTCAAATATAATGATATAGGCAAGCTGAACATAAAAAAATTTAACAAAAACCATGCAAGCTCTAATCAGAGAAAGGTAAAAGTGGCTATGTTAATATCAGATAAAGCAGGCTTCAGAGAAAGAAAATTACCAGAGACAGAGAAAAGGACATTACTAATGATGAAAGAATCAATACACCAAGACAAAATAATACTAAATGAATATGCATCAAACAGTAGAGGTGCAAAATATGTAAAAACAAAACCAGATAGAAGTGAATGAAAAAATAGACAAATCTACAGTTATAAGTGGAGGCTTCAACATCCCATCTCAATAATTTATGTAAGAATTAGAAAAAAAATTGGCAAGTAGGTAGAATGCAGCAATGCTATTAATAACAGTGTCTAGAGAAGCAGAAGTCACATTTTATTCACATATCAATGGGACTTGCAACAAGATAGAAAATAACCTGGGTCACAAAACAAACCTCAAATAAACAAAAGAATTAAAATCATTATGTATGTTCTCTAAATTCAATGAAATCAACCTAAAAATTAATAATAAAAAAAATTAGAAAAATTGTCCAGGAGCAGTGTCTCCACCTGTAATCCCAGCACTTTGGGAGGCCAAGGTGAGAGGATTGCTGGAGGTTAGAGACCAGCCTGGGCAACTTGGT